>NW_010258644.1:0-55333 GCF_000690775.1 Eurypyga helias
CCCCGCGGGTACCTCGGGGTGGGCAGACGCCGACCCGCACCAGCGACACCCGCGCTGAAGGTGACTCCCCGGGGACGTTTGGGGCTCTGGCCGGCGGGCCGTGCCAGCCTTGAATTCGGGGGTTTATTGGTGAACTGCCATGGTAACTCTCGTGGCGGCGGCGGTGAAATCATAAAAGTTGGCAGCGCGATCAAGCAAGCCCTGGAGATCGTGTTTGAGCTCCGAGAACTGGAAGCGCCGAACGACTTGAATTCTGGATGGGTTGCGTTAAGATCGGCGTTCTCCAAACTGCGACCGTTCTTCTGTTTTAATCCTTAAACAGAGACTTGTTTGAAAAGACAGCGCTATTTTTTAAAGGAAAAAAAAAATCATCACGGATGGACATTTGTATCAGCTCATCGTTTTTTACTAAATTGCTGTAAATTTAGGCACCACGTAAAATAGCGGGTAGGGCATGAAGAGAAGCCTTTTGTATACGTACTGCAGTGGGAGTTTTATACGAGAACATTGAACCAGTAACTGTAAAACTGAAAGAAAAAACTGTCGAACTTCTCCATTATTCATTTTACGGTCTTACCTGCGAGATGGGTTACAGTTTTTGCCGTGGGAGACCGAAGAAGTAACATCTTACTGAAAGGACTGCAACACTTGGTGTGCCTGAGGTAATCGAGATCGTTTGAAATTGGTTTGGTTTTTTTTTTCGTACGAACGGACAGGAAAATGCACATTCAAGACTGACTTGGTTAAAGTTCTGGTGTTTAGCAATGGAGAGCCCACAAATGAACTTCCCTCTAGGTCTCGTTTCAGACCAGAAAAGGAGTGGGATCCGAGAGGATGGGAGTCCCCCGTTAAAAAAAGTGGCGACAGAAGTGCATGTAAATAGCAAAGTACGAGTCGTGATAAATAAGTTGCCGACGATAAAGAAGGAAAACTTGGACGAATATGACGAAACTCCTGTGGAGGCAGATGGGGAAGCCGCCAAGCCAAACAGTGCTTCGCTATCTGAGCCTTTGAATTTAAATCCAGGTTTGAAACACACGTTGGCACAGTTTCACTTAAGCAGCCAGAGTTCACTGGGTGGACCAGCAGCTTTTTCAGCTCGTTATTCCCAGGAAAGTATGTCACCCAGTGTCTTCCTGCCTCTTCCGTCGCCGCAAATACTTTCTGGTCCACTGCTCATTCCTCCAGACAGCTCTACAGAACTCACCCAGACTGTCCTGGAGGGGGAATCTATCTCTTGTTTTAAAGTCGGAGGGGAAAAAAGACTTTGCCTGCCTCAAGTGTTGAATTCCGTTCTCCGAGACTTTTCCTTGCAGCAGATCAATACGGTGTGTGACGAACTGTATATATACTGCTCAAGGTGCACTTCCGACCAGCTTCACATTCTGAAGGTTTTGGGAATTCTTCCATTTAACGCTCCGTCCTGTGGGCTCATTACGCTGACCGATGCTCAGAGACTCTGCAATGCTTTACTGCGTCCTCGCGCTTATCCGCAAAGCGGCAGCTTCCTCCCCGGCAAGAACACCTTGGCCCAGTTGAAAGAGACTGGCAGTGCCTTTGAAGTAGAGCACGAGTGCCTGGGCAAGTGCCAGGGGTTGTTTGCCCCTCAGTTCTACCTTGCGCCGGATGACCCGTGTATCCAGTGTTTGGAGTGCTACGGGATGTTCTCGCCCCAGACGTTCGTGATGCATTCGCACAGGTCCCCGGACAAGAGGACCTGCCACTGGGGGTTTGAATCGGCCAAGTGGCACTGCTACCTGCACATTAACCAAAAATACTTAGGGACGTCGGAGGAGCGGGAGCTGAAGCATCTCTTGGAGGAAATGAAGGAGAAATTCAGCGAGAAAAATCAGAAGAGAGCTCGGTCCAAAGTAAGTTCGCCTACTCTTGTAAGACTCCCAAATCCCTTTGTGCTCACGCGTAAATACTTGTTTTGGAAGCGCATTGCTGGCCAAAATTCCCATTTTGTAAATGGGAATGCTTGTCAAATCAGGCCCAAGGTAAATGTGTGAGAGCGCTTCACCACGGAGACGCGTTTCCCATTAAAAGGTGCGGTAGTTTCTTTCCTCTTTGGGCTGCAAGTACCTTCATTCGAGCTGGTTTGGCTTTGTTGGTTCTTGTTCCCTTCCAAGGCATGCAGCCTCTGGAAAATTCAGCTATTGTGGAAATTTTCATTCTCCCCTTTGACCTTCTGAGTATGTTTTATGCGGCGTGTGGTGCAGCAGCTGAGCAAAGCAGAAAGGAGCTTGAAAAGCGAGTCTTCCAAAGGAATTCTCCATTTGCTGTTTTTAGTGTAGCGCACGCGGTGTGTGGCGACCTGGCTGGCCAACCACCCGCCTCACGACTGTGCGCAGGGTAATGGTGCATCGCTCAGTTGCTGTTTGGGAGCCCAGAGTCTGCTTGTTCAGCAGTAGCTTGCTGTTCAAGCCACTTGTATGGAGAAATATGCCAAAAAGAGGGGGTTTTAAGCAGCCCAAGTAATGAGCTGTAGGCCGAAATCTTGACAGTGGTTAATAATAGACATCGTATTTTTTCCTAAAATACTGCTGCAAGTCTGCGCTGTGGTTCAAAAATACAGAGCTTATTTTTCTCCTAGAGCCTCTGCTTTAAATAATAAGTCAACCACCAGGTAAATGTTGAAATGTTGAACATCACAGATGTTTCCGTTCATAGAAGATAGAATTTTTTTTTTTAGGTATAATTTACATTTAAGAGGTTTTTAAATGATTCCTGCCCCATGACTATGTTTCTTTTTCTGTCTATTTGGCATTTATATGTCTGTCTGATGGCTGCTGGTTCGGTTATATATCCATTTTGCCTGTTGAATGTTTTGTGGTGGATTTCAAAGAAATCAGCAAGAGCAGTCCAGGAGGTTGAGCCCAAAAAGGTGTGCTGGAAGTCGGCACCTTTCAGCATAAACTTCTGAAAAGTTCGTCTTATAGAGAGGCTTTCTGTAGTGACAGGTATTTTTACAGTTGTGCCAGTCTGCAGTAAGGGATTCTAGCAGAAAGTATCCATGAAATCTGCAATATGGCATGCTTCCACGTGCTGAATTAGTTGACGATGCAGGTAAGTTCACAGCACGGGGACTTTGCTGTCCAGCTGATGAAGACGCGGCAGTCTTTGTCCTTGCAGTGCCACTGTAGGTAGTAACGTGTAGCCTGGTGGATGCCTCGGTGGAAATAGCCTTCCTTATTCATACCTATAATACTGGTTCCCTTTTCACAGTAGCAGGTTTCAGAGATCTTTCAGTTTCACGTGTACGGTTGAAAAAAAAACAGCGGAAATTAGTGGTAACAGTAATTTGGGCTGGACCGGTGCAAATGAAATACAACAACTTTCTGGAGTCTTCCGCTGCAGACCTGTGTAGTTCTTTCTTACAAAGCAGCCTGTGAGATCGGAATGAGGGAGAAACTGTGAGAACTTGAACAAAGATAAAGTGGTGGGGAAGGGTTCTTTTTTTTCTTTTTTGTCTCATGGATATTCATCTGGACAGTAGAAAGGACGAGAAGGGTTTAACAGGGGAGTGTTGGAGCACAGCCTCCGTTTGCTTGTCCCGGGAAAGCTTGGGCTGCTCAGTCGTCTTTTCCTTCTCTCATTTCTGTGGTGTGAGAGAGGTACAACATGTCGACATTCCCTTTTCTTACATTCCTAGGGAAATTTATTTGCGGGGTGTTCCATTTGCTGTTCTGTCACCTTCTTACCACCTTTGCTGAGTCAGTCCTCTGACGTGCCGATGCATCTCTGAGGTTATCTTGGAGGGCCCAGGAAGAACGGTTGCCCTTGCTTGGGTCTTTGTCCATTCAGTTGTCACGGTTTAACCCCAGCCAGCAACTGAGCACCACACAGCCACTCACTCCCCCCTCCTCCAGTGGGGTGGGGGCAAGAATCAGAGGAAAAGACAAGGAAACTCCTGAGTTGGCATAAAACCAATTTAATAGTTGAATAAAAATGAATAAAATGGTGATACCAATAATACCAACATGACTAATAATAATACTATAATACGTAATTAAAATAATACTACCACGACCACTACAATAAGTAGTGAAAGTAATGGGAAATAAATCAAATGCTACAACTGCTCACCACCTGCTGACCGATGCCCAGCTAGGTCCCGAGTAGCAAGAGCTGGAGCTCAAACCCCACACAGAAATCATGCCAGAGCAAGCCCCAATGATTGAAACAGAGTCTGAGATAGCAAATGAATGAGATTGACCCCCGGCCCACCCCCGAATTATATACTAAGCATGATGTTTTATGGCATGAAATGTCCCTTTGGTCAGTTTGGGTCAGCTGTCTGGGCTGTGTCCCCTCCCCACTTCTCATAGCTAAAAAGCTGGGAACACAGGGGTAGGTAGTATCAGGGACTGAAAAAGTCCTTGAGTTGGGATAAGCATTCCTTAGCAACAAGTAAAAACACCAGTGTTATCAATATTCTTCTCAGCACAAATCCAAAACACAACTTCATACAAGCTACTGTGAGGATAATTAACTCTGTCCCGGCCAGAACCAGCACACCAGTAATAATAAATTATTAATGAAATCCCATGGTCTTTGGAGCATCCTGTGCGTTGCCTTTCTCCTTCGTGTGTCACTCTGAGTTTACTCACCTCGCAGTGCAAATAGGCTTTTGCTTTCAGTATTTCAAGGACAGACAACGTAGACCCTCACCTGCTGTACTCACAAGCTGCATTCTTTTGTTCGTTGTGCCAGTACGAAAGCTGTAAGGTGTATGCGCGTTTGCCACCCATTTGCTCGTTTTCTGTCGGGTTGTAGACTCCGCAGTGTCACCTCCGTCTGCTCTTCATGGGAACTGCTGTCACGAAGTCTCTGCGCCGTCAGAGCCTCGTTCCCTGTGACTTTGCGACAGTTCCTGGTAATCACTCTGCACTAAAACATTGTCTTGCTTCTCGGAGTGATTCCTGGAGTTCATCGCTGGGCAAAAGCTCGCGGTGTGGAGAGTTAACGCTGCGTCTGAGTACTTCTGCAAATCCCATCTCTGATAAAACTACTGGCTTCATAATTAGGCTGAAACCTCTATCTATTTTTTTCTTAAAGCCCAGCTTTGTACAACAAGCTTCAGAAGAAAAGTAAGACATATTTTTCATGTATCCCGTTCAAACAGTTTAGGTAGAAGTCATTCAGTGAATTTTAAGTTTACTTGGATATATATATGTATTTATATAATTGTTTCAGAGCACATAAACGCAACAGATTTTTAGGTAAAGAAACATATATATTGAAGGAGATGCTTTATCTCTGTTTTTTTAAGCTGGATGGTGAGGGAGAAGTGGTGTTAGAAAAAGACATCATGTTTATTTATGATTACATTTCATTTTCTCTCCTAAGTACAAATCTGATTGCAAGTTACGTAATTCATTTGTAAAATGCACATTAATGGGTAGACAGTACAGACAGTTTCCGTTGGAAATAGGTGGAAGTGTAAAAATCTGAGCTGATAACTTGAAAATACAGATGACCTGATAGATAGTTTCATATATAAATATTTAAAGATGTTAAAATATGAGTCTGAAAAAAGGAATGAGACGTGATTCAGAAGTTAAAACTGGATTACTGTGCAATAGGTGTAATGTAGGTAGAAGAACATATGTACATGATTTAAATTGTTAGAATGACCTGAATAAGTAGAAAACACTTGAGAAATGTCAGGATAAGGCTGTTTTTCTACATATTATTGGTGTATTTCAGATCTTTATTATTTAAAGGTATGATTATGGATTTCCTATTCTGGAGCTCAGGTTCCTCATGCCCTCCCTCCTTTCTGTCTGTGCTGGAACTGATTTGAGGAACTGCAGGGGTGGAGTTAAATTTCAGTTTCGTTGCTAGAACCGGATTTAGTGGGCTGGAAGCGTTGACCAGAATATTGTAGGTGGGATTTGGTCTCTCGTGGTCAAGTGGCATTTGATCCTGCAGACCTTGGTGCAAGCCACGCACGTGGGATTGGGTACTCTCTCGGCTGCCAGAGGTGAATTTCTGTGACACACTGTTTCAGGGTGTGCGAATAAAAACTTTGCTGGTAATGTATCCTGTGCACAAGACATTGTGAAGATGACAGAATGATGAAGATGATAGATAAAGCCTTTGGTACAGTAGGATGGTTTTTTAGCTTTATAGCTTTTTTTTTTTAAATTGAGCAACTTTCCAAAGGCAGTGAGTCTGGCTGGAATGGTGTTCACTTTCTTCGTAGCAGCCTGTGTGGTGCTGGGCTTTGGATTTGTGACCAAGGCGGTGTTGGCCGCACGCCGACGCCTTGCCCGCAGCAGCAGGGCGCTTCCACAGCGTCAAGGCTTTCGTGTTCCGCGCTCAGCCCCTGCGGCGAGTAGGCTGGGGGCGGGCAGCAGGCCTGCAGAGGCTGGAGAGGTGCTCGGTGCTTTACGATGCCATGCTCAGCAATAAAAACTGGGAGAGGAAGAGAAGAAAGGGGTTTTTTTTCCACTTCCAAAATGTTGGATGGACGTTGCGTGTAGACTGGCTGGCATCAGTGTGCCTGTGGGAGGTGGTGAGCGATACCCTTTGCTTCATTTGGGTTTTTTCTCTTTCCTTCACCTATTAAGCTGTCTTTATCTTGACCCGTGAGCTTTCTTGCTTTTGTCCCCATCCCCATTTCTTATCCATGAGTCTTGTTTAAATATATATGAGGAGACACCTTTCACTGGAATTGAATACTGACTTTGCAGGGGAGCACAAAGTATCACCAGTAACTCTGACTAAAGAATAATTCCAAAAATGCTTCTTGATGCAAACAGAACAAGAATGGCTCTCCACGTACAAAACACACGGAGGTTTTTTAAGGTTATATATGCTGATGCACCTGAATTAATTTTGTTTGTTACTGCTGAGGGAATGGAATTGTCATGTTACTGCAGCAGCTTTGCCCACTTCTGTAATAAGAATTGGTGACAAGTAGAGAAAGTTCTGTCTCTGGAACACCAGAAATTGCTCCATTTTATTCCCAGGCTTTATTTTGTAATAAAGTATCCGGCAGGTGCTTGCTGTGACGTGGATACTTCATTGCAAAAGGCTCCTTACAGCCTTTCGGGAATCCTAGTTCCTGCTTTCTGTTTCTCCCAAGCCTTTGCAGCATGCCTCTGGCAGAGTTCTGGAAACTCAGCAGAGCTTTTACATAGGTTTGTAAAGAGATTTTCTTTTAATTTCATTGCTACTTTGCCCATAATGGGAAATTTGAAGTTGAAAAAACTTCTGTTGCTTGCATCGCCCCGTATCTCTGCCAAAGACTCTGCTTTCCAGTATCCCAGTTTGTCCAGTGCTACCCACCCTTGCGCATATGTGTTAGTGTAAATGCTACTCCACTGAGGAGTGTTTATGAAACGGTGATTAACGTACCCATCTTCCAACGACCAATTTATTACCTTTTCTTTAGGCGGATTCACAGCAGAATCTGGAATTATCACAGTGGTATCCCGTTATCAAGCAAGAAGCAGAAACTGATCCTCAGCCACCCTCCTTTTTCCACCCCAGGTAACCGAATTCCCTGTGCAGAACTAAGAGCACCATACGTACAAGTTAAATATTGGCTATTTAACTATTTAAAGATAATTTTAACTGAAAAAAAAAGTACTTGCAACCTGAACTGTTAGGAAAACTCCAAGGGATTGCATGAGAATAATTGAACCCTAACTTTTTGTGTATTTCTTGGTATAAATATTAATGAACTGCTTATGAGTGATTTTTGGCACGGGGCTCAAGCTGTGATCTATGAATGTTCTTCAGTAGCAATACAACTGGAATGTAATTAAAATTTCCATTTTTGGAGTAGAAATGACAGAAGGTAATATTTAATCTTTCCTATTATAACACAATGCATACACGTGGAAAGCTGCATAGGGCCTGTTTGCCATGAGTGCAACTGAATTTCCCTTTAAAAAAGACTTGTAAAAGGTATTTGAAGGCTTTATTCTATGCTGGAACAATGGCTACAGCTCAATCGTCTGTTGATTAGCTTCCTGGTTTTAGAAACCTAATGCATTTCCTTAGCAGAGTACAAAGTTTGCCGTCTGCATCAGCAAGGGAAACAGTTTTTCTTGACATGCCTCGTACCCTCATCGCCGTGTGGTTATGCGCTTACCGTATATGGGTGAGCTCAGAGACTTCTGGCTAGCAGCCTGCATCAGAGCCACACGCACATCAGACGAGTTCCCACGCGAGTGGTGGCCCTTCTGTGGTGGTGCCTCGGTTTGCTGTTTCCATCGGTGCCTCCCTTCAGAACTAGGAGAAAGGAAAGTGTTGAAGACAGCAGTGTTGACTCCAACATTTGGCTCTGATTTCGTGGCACAGACCTTAGCACATTTGGCACTCTTTTCCCTCTGTACTAGACAAAAGCAGCGTGGTTAGGTTAGGGCTGTACAGAAGGATGCTCGTTCCCACCACACTGATTGCTTCCCTCATCCTCATTGCCAGTGTAAGGATGATGAAAATGCTAGAGAGTCTGGATTCAGTGGCATTCTAATTTCACTCTTTATTTAAATGAAGACTTCATGTGATTTTCTGTATGATTTTTTTTTAATCAGCCATGTTTGAAAAAATCCTCAGTTGATAGCTTCTAAACCTTATCTAGATAATCTACTCAGTGAAGATTAAGTGGGTCATTAGGATTTCCTTTTGCATAGGAAAAATTTAAAAAGGACGTGCTTATTTTTCATTGAAACTTCTACAGTTTGAAATCACGTTAGCTTAAACTTACTGCTTTCTACCAGTCATCACTTATTATGCCTTACCTTTCATTCTTAATTTTCCTGTTTTCAGTTACTACCTTTATATGTGTGATAAAGTGGTTGCCCCAAACGTATCGCTTGCATCACAATATAAGGATGTTGCGAAAACAACAGTCAGAGCTTCAGAAGTAATTAAATCCTCACCTGGACAGTCAGAGAAGCAGCTCAGCAGTGGAAAGCACAAAAAAGCTGCCTCCTATCCAGAGGTTTCTCTTGAAGAACAGGAAAAAATTGACTTGAAAACTGATGTGGAGCAGCGTAAACATTTAGGTGAGTAGTGAAAATTACATTGACCTGTTTTCAACGTTTATACCATATAATTTTGGCAAGCTTAACACCAGGCTAGTATTTTGTGATGCCACTTCAGTTTTCCAAAAATTCTTCTGACATCCTATAATCTTCAATTTTCTTTGCCTTTTTTTTTTTTCCACCTGAAAGTTTAATTTTCTGTGGTTATCATGCTGTGTTCTTCTTTTCTCTATAGATTCACCTGTGTCAACTCGTTCTGCAAGAGGTGGAAAATCTGAACGAGCTTCTTCCAGAATCGCTAGAGACTCTGGCCGTGTGGAAGTAGGTAACGACGTGCAAACCTTGTCCCCCGCTCTCATGAAAGAGATCAGTTGCGAAGATGACAAGGGAAGGATCATGGAAGAAGTAATGAAAACCTACATCAAACAGCAAGAAAAACTAAATACTATTTTGCGGAGGAAGCAGCAGCTGCAGATGGTACGGTGCCAGTTTGCTTGTTGCTTCTGGAGTCAATATCACGGATTATGTTCATTTAGAAACACCAAAACACACAGATAATTTCCTCCCCCCCCCAGCTTGAATCCAGACACCAAACCTTTAATACCCCCTATCCTCATTAGGTTCAAGTCCATTAATTATTGGTGTCATTTCAGTTTGCAACTGCTGAGTTCAGGCAGCACCTTCTTTTATTTTATCCAAATGTAAACTATTTCTTTCACTCTAAAATGTTTTCCAAACATTTAAGTACTTTGGCAGATATAGGTTAAGTCCTCTAAAATTTCTCAGTTTTGAGGATTTTAAAGAAGCAGATGTCAGTGTTCTGGCAATGATCTTATCACTGCCCTGTATGAAAAATAATGCCACCTTCCTACCTCTGTTTGACAAGCCCTTGTTTTTAGGGGGATTTTATTGTTCTTTGTTAAAAATGGATCACGTTAGAAACTGGCGTTCACTAGTGATTTTGCCTCATTTCTGTTTTCTCCTTTAATTAAGATAATTACTGGGTTTTTTTCTCCTTATGTTCGTAGACCAGACCTAGTTTTTTATTTTATTTAACGTTAGGCTCAGAATCTACGAGCTCAGATAGGGCCCTAGAGCTGCTGCTTCTAAGTTGTTCTGCTGTTGGAGGTAAAGCTTGTAGATAAGTTAAAAAAAACCCCAAAAACTTAAAATATGAAAATGCTAGTGGAAAAAGAAATCAAACCATTTATTCTGTTTTCTGATAATATACTTCTTTCATCTTCAAAGTAGACTTTAGTAAATCACTGCTGCTGTTTTCTGAGGTTCACTGCTGGAAGTTGTGAATCTGATTCTGAAAGCTCCGTGTACCTGGGAGTATAAATAATTTCTTTATATTGAAATGCTTGCTACAGAATTCAAGGCTACCATTGATAAGTAGACAGTAAATACTGTTACCGGGCTATTGTTATCAGTACATAAATGTGCTCCTTTTGGACTCATTTTTTCCAGATACAGATTTGAGTTGTTGGTTTTGCTTTTCTGGTCTTAGAACCAAGGTGTATGTGATCCTGATTTTTCTTGACAGGAAGTGGAAATGTTAAGCAACTCTAAAGCTATGAAGGAATTAACAGAAGAGCAGCAGAATTTACAGAAAGAACTCGAATGTTTGCAAACAGAGCATGCTCAAAGAATGGAAGAATTCTATTTTGAGCAGAGAGACTTGGAGAAGAAGCTGGACCAAGTGATGAAGCAAAAGTGTAGCTGTGACTCCAATTTAGAAAAAGACAAAGAAGCGGAATATGCAGCACAGGTGAGAAGGGAGTTTGTTTCCAACCAGACTGTGTTTATTGTATCAGGGAATTGGGAAGCTGTTGCTCAGCTGCCTTAAGGTTTCATCTTTTCCGGGTGTTCAGATACCAGAGACTAGTACCAACAGAGGTCACGGTGAGCGCAGTGTTTATTTCCCTCTCCCTTGAAACTGAGGCGACTTACAGAGGCATTTCACATGTCAAACGTTAGTTATAGAAATAAGCTATTAATCTTTCTCTTCCTTCTATGTTAAAAAAATAAATCCAAACATCTGCACCACCTTTTTGTCCAGTTAGTAGCATACCTTGCTGTTTTTTCTGTTCCTTGGTGGTGGAACCTTCTGCACTATCCCTTCTGTGCTCTGTGAAGCATTTGGTCAAGAGTTCCCTTGGAAATGAAAATCCTATTCTTGTCTTCCATTCCTGCCTCTTGAGTTCATGTCAAAACCTATGGAGATTTTGGGTTCTTTCTTTTTAACTTCTACTCTTCCTTTCTTCATGTTGGAGGTTATTCCTGTCACTTAAATGGGAAAAATCCAGTTAATGCCTAAGGGAGCCTTGGAACGCCCCTTTTCAAAATCAATTGCAGTTATGATTAAATGTATATAGATGTGTTTTGTACCGTGCCACAGAAAACTAGTCTTCACAGGTTGTGTTTTTTTGAAGTAAACAAAATCTGAAACTGAGGCTCAGTAAAGCTTTGTGGTCATTTGATCATAGCTGTCTATATTTCCTGTTCTTTGTGTCTCAAGCTAAGAAACAGGCAGTACTTGAGAGACAGGTTTTGGTATTTTTGGAGAGTAGGGCAGAGACTAACATCATAAATCCTTCTCATGAATTTAATTTCATGACATCCCACTCCACAGATTCCTAGCCTTTGCTGCCAGAAATAATCCTCTCTGACTAAGGCCCGATTTACTAAACATCTGGTACAAGCCCTGTTACTGCAAGTAACAACATGCTCAAATTTATGAAGATAATCATGTATAGCGTGTTTTATATGGCTGGTGTAGCTTGCTTTCTTCAGAGGGTAAAGCCATAGATTGTTCCCCAAGGAGGTTGGTTGAGTGTTTCTTTTGAAGTTAGACTTTGAAAACTTAAAGACGTTCCTTGCATGGAAGTTTACTCTGTTATTACCTGTGTGGTAGAGCTATTGGTGACATACAGTTTGAACCTTGTTCTCCATTTATCATGCCTTACAATAGATTTTGGGCCCTAGGTTCCCTGCAGTTGTCAGAAGTACCTGAGTTAAGCAGGGGTCCTGGTCTCCAAGCTGTGTATACAGCATTAAATGTAAACAGCCTTAGTCCAATGTTGTCTTGAAGCAGTTGCCCAGGCTGCCCTTTCCCTCTGACAGCTGTGGACTGGGAGGAACCCTCTTTGTGCATTAAACAAAATGAATAATTTGGGATTTGGAACTTGTTTAAATGTCTGTTGTTCTTTCTAGGCCTGCCTGAAGATGCACTAAGTCCCCTTTTTGACTTCTTCATTGAATTGCCTGGTTGCTTTACACTGTCAATCACAATAGGGCTGTATAACCAGTACTGGAACCTTTCCTTTGAGCTGGAAATCAAAACTCAACCAGACACGTGCTTATGCAGGACGTGCTGTAACATGCCAGCGGTGAGCTTTAGTGTACTGCAAGTTCGCTTCATCGCAGTGGTGCAGTCAGAAAACTTGCATTAATTTGCAAGCAAACTGTGCTGTATAAGAAACAAATATTTCTGGTTGTACTAAGGACCATTTAAATATTTCTGAGTATGCAAGTGGAGATGAAGGTCCACTGAATGTGGACAGCAGTTCCTTTGCCCAGTATATTTCACAGCAGCTGGCAAACACCAGTGATCCTGTGTGCTCCTCCTTTCATTCTCATGAGCTGTCTTCCTCTTCTGCAGTGAGGTGTATGCTTAGTGATGGGTGAGATCAGGCAGGTACCTGTCACTGTAAAGGCAGATGGGTTTTTTTAGGCTGTGAGGTCTTTTTGTAAGAAATAAGCCCTTAAAGTAAAGGTAGAGAGGATTAACTATTTCCAGTCTCCTCCCTGTTTTAACGCTGGTAGTACACATACAAGCACTTTGACAATAACTTTCCTACACTTGAGAAATTCATCAGACACTTCTAAATCTCACAGTAAATAAGTTTTGATGACACTATAGCAAGTTTGAGTTTTACTGTACTCTAAAGATGAAAAACGTACATATTTCTGTGTTTAAACACAAAATACTCTACAAAACGTTTGGGGTAGACTCACTTGAACACACACATAAATGCACAGGCAGTTCATGATTTTCTGAATCTCATTTCTGGTAATTCTGTTTTCATTTATACTGAAGTGTATCAGAAAACAGTGCTGGTGGTTTTGTGTGTTCTAGAAATGTATTCAGGCTTTGAAATGGAGACGCAGTATTTTGTCAGGTAAGAGAAATGAACCTGGGAAATGATAAAGAGCCGTTTATTCTGGGATTTGTGAAACATCTGATGCAGACAGCATCACAGTCTTCCTAACAGGTTATATGTATTATTGAAAGGATGTAGTGTGACAGTTCATGTAACTAATTTATATGTATTTAAAAATTAGACCTTCCTATTCTTTTATTATATTATGATGTTTACGCAAATTTATGTATTCCTGTCAGTTACTCATGGTGTAGTAGGTAACTGGAATTTTTGGTAACTGCAGAGGATGAACTGATAAATGCCTGTGAAACGTTTTGATCTGATGTATAGGGTGGTCGTCAGTGGCGTCTTGAAACGGATATTCAGTGTTTACAAATAAGTGTGCTTAAATTTGCTCTGCTTCTGTCTCTACAGCTGGCGGAACTGAGACAGAGATTGGATCATGCAGAGGCAGATAGACAAGAGCTTCAAGATGAACTGAGACAAGAACGAGAGGCAAGGGAAAAGTTAGAGATGATGATAAAGGAATTGAAGCTACAGATCTTGAAATCTTCAAAAAATGGAAAAGGAAAATAGAAATTGGAAGAGGAAGCATGACTGTGTCCTTCAAACAGGGTGTTTTGGTTTTTAATGAATTGTGAGCAGTTTCTGTATGATAAGAAAAAGTATTCTCTACAGATTTCTATTTCCCAGACAGGTCCAGGTGAAGTTATACATATATATAAATAAATAGATAGGTATACATTTTTAGATTTTCCTAACCAATGAAAATCTGCATTTATTTCTACTGGTGTTTTTCTCAAAGAATGAAAAATATTAAACTCTTCATTGAGAGTGACCAGTTTCTGTCTATTTATAATGCAGTCTTGAGGACTCTCTACCTTTTACCACTGTCCGTTCAGATGTATGTGGTGATCTTTATTTTGCTATCAACTGCACATCCAGTTATAAAAGTAATTATAAAAGTACATTAAAAAAATTCGTAATTCTTCAAGGTTAAAAAGAGTTTGGGTTTCAATGAGAATTATGTGTTCTCGAACTGGGGAAAGTAAAGGCAGCTTTTCATCTGTAAGGTAAAACTCAAAATTGCCGCAATGGTAGATGATCGATCATCGTAAGTGATTTACCAGCGTGAATTTTTCCTATAATTTCATTGTGTGAAGTCGAGCTGATCTTTACACTATTTTCTATTTAACAACTCGTTATCAATATAAAGAGTTTTAGAGCCAGCATTTGCTTGCCGTGCTGGAAGAAGAAAACATTAGGGTGTTTTTTTAAATTAAACAAATTTATGATTATAATGGAGTCTTTGGAAATTAAAAATTTCCGTTTTTTTTTTTCATTTACTTCTATATAGTAGGTATCAAAGAAATATTAATAAAAGGCTTAAAGATGGGCCTTTATCTTCTGGAAACTGAGAAAGCTTGACTTAACTGGTTTTTAGATACTAACGCTTTGAAGAAAAATAGTATTTATGAAAAAATATGTATTAATTTCTTTAGTACCCTAAGCCTCCACACCTTGAGCTTCTTGCCAACTTGTGGATTTTTCTTTCATTACGTAGAACAGGCCTTAACTGACATTGTGATAATAGCTTAAAAAATAGAATTCTGAGATACGGCACTTTGAAAATCGTTTTGATAGTCTCTGTATTTGAATGGCATGGTAATGTTACCATGAATTAAGAAATACAGCATGTTTGTTAAGATATAACATTGGAAAATGTGTAATTGTACAGAATTACTGTTTTATGTATATATAACGTTTACTTGAGTACTTCGGAAGTCTGGTTCCTAGTGGATTAAACGCATGACTACAAAGTTGGGTGAAGAAATACTTTTTTGCACTTCTTTCCCAAAAGTTTGATACAGCTGGCGATGTTAGCCAATTATGTCAGTGACTAGGGATATTTTAGTAGTTTTAGTATTTCACTACATAATTTTAACCTGTGCTTTAACTTCTGTTTTGAGGTTTTTTTGGTTGATTCTTCTCTTACTACTTCAGTTAGTTTTGGATGAAACCACTGGTAAAAGCCTACATTGATTACTTTTTTTTTTCCTTTCCCCAGAACTAGTAAAACTGAAAACTTTTGAGTTCTTTTTTGTTTCTCTTGTACTGGTAGAACAAGACCGAATATCACAGAGAAAGATAAAATCGCACATACCTTTAAATTGAATGAGAAACGAGGTGGTAAATCAAATGTCGTGAGTCATGGGATGATTCTGTTATAGCTGTGTATAATTTTGGTTCTGGACTCTGTGTCGTATGTACACCGACAAGCAGTTTAGTGGAAAAAACACCAAACAATTTTTTTTGTCGGTGTTGATCGGGAAAGAGGACCCAGATTACATTTTTCCCTTCAATTCCAGCTCCAAATCATTGATTAAAGAAAAAAGAAAAAAGGCCTATTGTTGCAGCACAGTGGTGGTTTGGAAGGAAAGGTGCTGAGTATAAATGATTCTGGTTGTGTACGCACCACTTGCTTTAAAAACACAAGGAATGTTCTATTGTAACAACCACCAAAACCATGGCTATAGGGAGAGTAGGCAAGAATGTTGATAAAAGTGGGACGATTAGGGAACGGAGCTTGTAATAGTCCAACTTGATGGACAGAACTTACGTTGGATTAGCTAGATGGGCAAGTAAGAAAACACTGTTCTGGGAAGCCGAAAAATTTTTTTGGGATGTTATCAAAGGATCAAAGTTACCATTTCCAGTTGCTTTTCAGCATCAGTGTTTGAACCAGACTCATTTGATTGGCGGGGTAGATAAGCCCGTACAGACCCGTTTAATACCGCTGCAGTAACTAATTTATCACAGTATTTATAGTTTAGCTGCTGGATGTATGGGGTCATTCTGTTGGAATACTGTATATTCCGTTTTCATTCCAGTCTCGTCTGTGTTTCTGCTCGGATTTCCCCTTTTGCCGCCGGCTGATGCTCAGCAGTGGAGTCCTGGTATAGCCCGGGTTCCTGTGCCTCAGCCGTCCCTCAACCAGCTGGTAACTGGCTTTTGCTGCAGACCGTGCCCGTAATTTGTACTGGTATTTTCACTGTTGCAAGAGCTCAAGCAGCTCTGTGAAGTTTTAGCAATTCCGGCTGCAGATAAGGCCTCCTAATTGTTTTAAAACATCTGGCTGAAAAAGCTAATGGAACGTTTATTAAAATGACTTTAAAAAGTAGCTTTGTAAATATTCCATTTAGTTAACCTAAAGTTAGAATGCATTTTAAATTATTGTAATCCTTTTAAAAAATTCTTAAATACGGATTTCAGGCTCTTTACATAACAAATAATTTTCATACGTGTAGACTTAATTTTATACTGATTTCAAGTAATAATGTATACATGAATGTGCCATAGATTCTGTGTGTTCACAGTCTTTGAAAGATAGTTTTTTAGGAAATTGTAAATTATGCTGTATGAGTTCTAGAACAAATACTTGTTGACCTTTTTCACTACCTTACCCTAGTTACATTGAGCGGTTTATTTTACAGCCCGATATAGGAATTTGGAATGCACGCTTAAGGGCCCTCGCTTAAGTGCACACTTAAGGGTAGAAACGAATTGTGTCATTAGGTCCTCGCTTTTAGTCACAGCATGCTCATTTTATGTATTATTTGTTTTGCCTTCAGTTCTTGCTTGCTGATCCTTCAAGCAGGAAGTAATTTTCCCAGATAGTTGTGATGTGAAGCCTTTAGGAAGAAATCCTAAAATTGTCCGTAATGCTGCAAGTGGCATTATTAAACTTAGACCAAGATCAAAGTTACTTTTGGAACAAAGTGAGTGGGATTCAAGGTGAATATCTAGTTTGCTCCTGTCCTTTTTTTAAAAGTATCCCTAGACGAAAGAGATTTTTATCTAAATCTCCAAACTTAGCTAAGTCTGTGTTTTAGTTTTTGTAAAGCATATCGTTTAGCCTGAGTATATAGATAAATGTAGTTACGTTTCACATTCTTAAACTAATTTTATTCTATATTTAATATATTAATAGCTTAGGTGTAAAATCATTTGTATATAGTAAAGGCGTAATGCAATTAGTGAAGTAGGAAAAGTTGAGTGGGAACATCAAGCTAATGGTGGCCCGAAAAAATAGGGTTGGCCCATATTTTAGAAGTCACAGCATTTTATTCATACATTCTTGTTTTTTATTGGGGGAGGGGATAGCTAGAACGTGTTATGAGATTTTTGGAAAACTTTCCTAGCATTAGTGGTGAAGTTGGCCTTCAATGCTGTCGCGGTCAGCTTCCTAGAATTCACTTGTTTGTAGAGTATATATTTTGATTGTCGGTAAAGATAACAACTTTGTATTTTTTCTGCACTTAGTTGATGTAATTAATCCACAGAAAAGAGTTTTTCTAGAACGTGGTGAAGTCAGCAAAAGACGTAATTGCACCGACCTGTTAAATCTGTGCTTGCAATATTTCAGCAGTTTTATTCAAGCTGTCAATAGTAAGCAGCAGAGAGCTGCACATTTCAATTTTCTTTTTGCTCATTACCTTTGTAGAGCCAGCATTCATCAGTTTTTGTTACAGAAAGCTTGTAGAATTTTCTGTTTGTTGCATATCCCTCTTTCAAAAGGACACCCATTTTAGCTTTTGTGAACGTCAGCAGTTATTGCTTACAAATTGCACAATTTTGTCGTGTGTCTCCATTACTTAGAGCATTGGGGTTTTTTTCAGGGTTAGTGGTTCAGTTGGAAAATGCTTGAAAAATGAGTTTTAAGCACTTCATCAAGCACAGCAAACAAATGGTATAAAACTTTGCTATTTGAAAATTGATTCAATGTAATGATATCGACTGAATTGTTTTTCTTCAAATACAGATACCTCACAACGGAAAGCACAGCTGTACTGTATCTAAACTAATTCTCGGAAATAATAAAAAGTTGGTCTCAAATATTTTATTGCCATTAGGTTGCTTTCTGTGATTGACAAAATCTGGTTTTGTGTTTTCATCCGCGCTCTCGAAAGTATGTATTGATGGTGATGTGCCAGGATAATTATCTTAATACATTACAGAAAGTAGCTGCAAAACACCAGAGTCTCTGTTAGCTCGAGGCAACAGGTTGAATGACTACTCCGAAACCACAGTAAAAGCCTGTGAAACAGGATCAGTGCATTCAACACTTTTTCTAATACTTTGCCAATGATGTACAGTCTTATTGTTAAGAGTTGCTGTGGTTGCATTACATGACACACAAAACTGTCCTCTACCTCACGTGAGATTTAACAGATATTTTATATGGTTTTAGTAAGCAAGATGCATCTATCTGGTCACTTAGTTTACAAATTTTGAATTATATTTATTGAAACATGACATACTGTGCTCTTAGCTTATACCTCAATTGTATTTTGTGCTGTTATCCATTTTCATGCCTTGTAAATACCTGTATAGATTGTGGATTCAAAAACAAATAAAGAACTGTAATGTCAGAACGCTTGTCTTGGTAATATTTTTGAATACTGACTTCTAAACTTGGCTTTTCAGGTGGTGTTTAACAACGGTGCTTTTCTAAGGAAGACAGCATCTTCCTTGCTTCGATTCCAGTAAATTAGAACCTGACTACACTGAAGCTTGTTAGCACAACTCCCACTGCCTGCAGCAGGTCCCCGGTTTTCTAAGGGGAATTTTTAGCAAAATCTATGAGATCAATAGCCCTCCCCCACCATGGGTCCATCTTTTAAAGCTCTTATGGCTCTGTGATGATACTGACACTAGGTCATGTGTATCTTGGCATAAATCTGGTATTTATACATGTAAATACAACCACTTGTGTATTTGGCGTGTTCTCTGGCACACAGCTTTTGTTGTTACTTGACTATTTGAGCAATGTTTGGGTTGTTCACGCCTCTCCTTACCAGCTGAGTACTGAAGAAGACAAAAGTCAGACATCACCGTATAAAATGCTGAGATTTATAAAAAGTTAAAATCAGAAATGAGAAATTATTTGCTGATGGAAAATATGCCCCACAGTGACTCTCGGGGGTTCTTAGTTTTTGTAAATAATGCAGTTGTGTTACTTAACATTTTTGTCTACTCTCGGAGAGCTTAAATAGCAGAAAATTCAGGGTAGAAGAGAGAGGAAGGAGGCAAAAGGAAAAGGGGGAGCTGTTCCTGTAAGCTCTATATGAATGGATCTTCCATTTAGGTTGAGTTTCGCTTACGTATAAGAACAGGCTGTGTTCTGTTGGCCACAAAAACCTCTAGATTGTGATAAGAAAATAAAACTTGTACTACAAATAGTATTTGGAGATTTTCTAGGTCATTTTATTCATACTGGGGGATTGGGGTTTTCTGACCGTTAAGAAAGTGTGGTCGCATACACACACTTTGATATTTTTCCTTCCCATCAAATCAGAGCAAAATGCTTTGTTCTTGTGTTACGGTACCAGTCTTGCATATGGGAAATCCTGGTTTTGTTTCATTATTGCAAACCCTTAATGCTACCATGTACTTGCCTGGATTTTGCAGCTGAAAAGACACATGAGTGGTATTAACCCCGATGAAGATGAAATTGGTGATGTGTCAATGAGCTCAACCTTTTGTATGGAAGAAAACGAACAACTGTCTCTACCCTTAAAGAGTTAACCCTGCTTATTGCTGCATCCCACGTTATATTTTTATACTGCTGTATCTTCAAAGGAAGGAGAAACTACCGGGCTGAAAACCCTGCAGAGAAAAAGTTCAAGGTGAGTCATTTTTATGAGGAAGAAGTCATAGGGTGTTGATCGCTGGTGTAAGTATGACTAACTGCCATGCATGGCTCTAGTCAAACAATGCTGATCAAGGAGAAACTGCTTGAGTGACGGGGTGAAAAGATTGATTTTTAAGGTGCTCACACGGTTGCTGAAATAAATGTGTGTGTAGCACTTGCTTTAAAAATGGCAAATATTAATAATATTGCCCTAAGCCTATCAGTTTATTAGGCATGTAGCTGGGAAGTCAGTCTTCATTTCTTATTTTTATTGATCTTGTGAATCGTTCACTTGCAGCATGCTAACTTATGTTCTGTTAAATAGTGGTGGTGCTATTTATCAGTAAATCTTTCCTGTCTCTGTCAACACTAATGAAATAATTCAAACTGCCCTGGGGGCACCGGGTTGAGTATTGCTGAACAGGACCAGTTACTGAAGCGCAACTTTTCCTTCTTGCCCATTGAGCTGCTGCACGCTCTGACACACGCGTTTGTGAAGGAAGATGCGGCAGTGTAAGAAGCTTTTGTGGTTCAGGAAACCATAGGCTAAATTACACTGGGATGCATTCACAGCCTGGGAATTCGTATCTCACAGCATTTTAGAAGTCTTTCTTTGTGGTGAAGGGGGGGAGGCCCTGGCACAGGCTGCCCAGAGAAGCTGAGGATGCCCCATCCCTGGAAGTGTCCAAGGCCGGGCTGGATGAGGCTTGGAGCAACCTGGTCTAGTGGAAGGTGTCCCTGCCTATGGCAGGGGGATGGGGCTGGATGGTCTTTAAGGTCCCTTCCAACCCAAACCAGTCTGCGATTCTATGATTTTTTTTGTGCATTAGGATGTGCCTGCCCTATCGCCAGGAGAAATACTTCTAATCTCAGCTTTGGGATGAAATGGGATATCAAGATGTTGCAAAATTTTATTGTATTTCGAAAGAAAATGAAATACTTAGAAGTATGTTGAATATCTAAGTACTAATGTGATTTAGACAATATGCAGAGTTTTTAAACTCCAGAAGACTGTGTGGTGACAGTACCATTAGGCTGGGATCAATCATCCCAAAGTGGTTTAGTATCATTATGGCTGATATTAATCAAAAGGCAGTATTAAGCTGTGTGCATCTGTACTTGATACAAAGATCAGATGTTTAATTTACAGAACGGTTTGAATTGAGATGGATGAAATACCAGACTGAAGAAATGAAAACTGAGTCAGTGGAGGGGAGAGACAGGGATGTGTTCATTTGTCAGCTCGTCTCCTTCCAAATGCAGGAGGCGACGCGTGATCAGGCCAACACAGTTCCGTGGTCCACGAAGTGGAACAACACTAATTTCACTTGAGAGATGATGAGTTTAGTTCCTGAATAATAAATAAGCAGGAATATTGTTTGGGAAAAGATGAAATCCATCTAGAATTGATCCCTAGAAACCACGAAAACAGTGGTTGGATGTAAGCAACAGCACGCTTCACCTGAAGCCGGTGCAGTAGAAGAATAAGCTGTGTAGAAAGGTGGAATCCCTTCAGGAAAGTCCACGTAAGGCCAGCTGGCAGCATGGCTTCACAAAAATACTCTGAACCAGCTATAGAAATAGGCCAAGAAGTAACTAACAGTATAAAACAAATGTGAAAACATTTTTATTTATTATAAAAGCTCCTCTTCAGAGAGAGTTTTCAACTCTTTTATGTAGTAATTCCAGCGTTTAGGTGAAGCTTTGACAAAACAGCTGTGGCCCCGTGCCCTTGAATTTTGAAACTAAGGAACATGTGACAAATGAAGCTTAGGATGGTCTTGTTCACATTTTTCACTTTATTTGCTAAAGAACGGGAAAAAATGCTGTTGGATGAAGGGCGGGATAGATTTCACTCCCAGCACCTCAGTTATTTCTCATCCAGCACCAGCTCTAGGAATGAATCGAATCCCTTGTCCGCTCATTTTCCCTGTGCAATGGGGACACCTCTCCACTAGTGGTCCCTCCAGGCATGTCCTATCTGCCTGGATCCAACCCTTCCCTTTGCTCAGTCAGAAGCACTGGGGGACGCACGGTGATGAAATCTCACGAGGGGGGTGTTGGCACCCGATAACGTACATCTGGGCTTGTGAAAACGCAAGGGAAAGTTAGGAAAATACCTAAATCGCCTGTTTCTCCTGATGCGGGATGGGCTGTGAGGTTTCTCTTCTTTTGACATATTGAAGTGGGCTGCTCGTTCCTCTGTTGGGTAGAGTAAAAGTTACACTCGTAATGAGTCTGAGTAAAAAAACGGTCATTTCAATTTTGGCATTCAAAAGTAGAAATAAGGTGCTGTTAAAAACATACTGAAGACCCTGTGAGGGTTAGTGAATACTTCTGAAAACCCAGGCACAAGCAGAGAATGCAGTGACGGGTCTCATGTTTTTGCAGTTACTGAAAACAGCAGGAAAGACCCGACTGATTTTGTCCTTTTACTGCGGCGTGCGGATGACTTTGATGAGATGATCAATTCCAGCTCCTGAGTAACTCTGTCCACCACGTTTCTTGCCCTGTCTTTCCGTGAAGAGGTCCAGTGTGATCGCTTGTCTTCAGCTCAAAAACACTGCTTTAGTTTTTCCTCCCTTGTTGCCGAAATTTGAACAGTCAGGCTGTTTGCATTCCAATAAAGCAGTCCGGTTTGTTTTTCAAGCACGGGTGGGTGTAATTCTGTGTCTCCTCCTCTTCACCCCCTCCTTCCCCTCCAACTGCCTTGATGAACGGGCAGAAGTTGGGGCTCCCCGCTCGCTCCTCCCATGCGTTATGGGGCTGGAGGCAGCTCTAAACCCCTCCCAGGGAGGGAGCTGGGCAGAGGCAGCCGAGTGCCTGCAGCAGCACTCAGGGACCTCTTCCCACCAAACTCCCGTCCATCCTGCTCCCAGTAGGTCCCGGCAGCAGGGAGCTGGGCAGCTGGCTTTGCTGAAGCCCTTCGGGAGCTCTCCTGTCCAGCTCGCCGCCCCGAAGGATCGCCATGGTGGCCACCTGCCTGCACCTGGCCGGATTTATCTGCAGCTTTATCGGCTGGATCGGGGTGATCGTGGCAACATCCACCAACGACTGGGTGGTGACTTGCGGCTACACCATTACCACCTGCAGGAAAATGGATGAGCTGGGATCCAAGGGGCTGTGGGCAGACTGTGTCATGGCGACAGGTCTCTATCACTGCAAGCCCCTCGTGGACATCCTCATACTGCCAGGTACGTGTGCCCCATCCTCCCCCATCCCACCCAGAGCTGAGGGGCAAAGCTGGGCTCCGAGCGGGGCAGGTCCTGCTGCAGGATGAAGGAGTGACCAAGCTCCTTCAGCTGCATCAGCGCAGGAGATGGGTCGTTAAATACACTGAAGAACGTGAATAATAGCTCTAAGTGTGATTCTCATTAATTTGTACCTGGTTTTAGTCATACCCAGGTATCATGTGTTATCAGGGTGTATTAAAGTCCAGTTTAATCATTGCTTTTAGTAAACACTCACTCTTCCTTCCCCATCTTATTTCTAGATGGCATTGCCAAACATAGGTAGTATGTAGAGGTATAAGGGTACTTCGGGTTATAATAGGGTATTTTGAGTTTTGCTTTGAGATGATGATGAGCTATTACAAATGTTAAGGCCCTGTTCCTTAAAGTGATTCTGAGTATAATGAATCTTTCAGCATCTATTATTAATGCTGCTATGGCTTTTAATCTTTTGGAAGATTGTCATTAGTCTTGATGGTCTTGTGCTTCCCACATGTTCTAAGGCAAGACAGAACTCCTACACGGCAAACAGATGTAGCTACATTTAACTTGTCTTGATATTTTCTAATTATATAGCAATTTTCATCTAGTTTACTGCAGAGCAAGAATTAAGCAAGGTGTTTCACCAGTATTAATGCATCTTTAGAGCTAATGAATCCTGCCAAAGTCTTGTGTGGTCTTGTCCCTGTAAGTTTAGTTATTGATCTTACCTGTTTCAATCACTGTTAACTCTGCAGCGCTGCTTCGTTCCACTGTGTTTTGGTTTGCACCTCCTCTAGCATGTCAGCGATGCCTCTTCAAAAGCTGACAGGGTAGAAATAACCATTCCCTGTAGTTTTCTTTCGTATTATTTTGTTTATTTGTTTAGACTGTCATGAAGATTATTTCATGAGAGGTTAGAAAGATTGTTCACAAATTTCTCTCTGTTGCAGAGCCTTGTCTGTGTCACATAGTGCTTAGAAATACTCAGTCTCTGAAGTAGCTCCTATTTTCCCTTTCTCTGTGTATGTGTACTTTTACTGTAGTAAGTTTAACTTCCTTCTTGCTTGCTCAATATGATCTGGCACAGCAGACAGAGAAAAGGCTTGCCCCAAAGGAACATTATTGGATAAAATTTAATTAATAGGTAAATAGGTCTTTCAGCAGCGGAAACCAATGCTTCTCTCCAGCAGAAACAAATCACAAAACAGGATGCTTCTGCTTGTAACCTATTTGATACCCACAGCTTTCCATGAAAGGGAAGTTTATCCTGGTGTGCCTGCTAGCTGAAATGTATTTATTTCGTTGCCTGAGTCAAATCTTTAAAACGAATGTGTTTGTATTCTTGTTTATTTGGGATTGATTGCATAGAAACGCCACTGGGCACTGCCATCTGCCCTCATTTTTTGCCCTGAACTCCTCAGGTAACTTTTTTTGTTAAGTTTCCTCATGAAAAAATGAAGCAAATATTGAATATACCGAATCTGCATTTCTAGGAACAGTAAAATCCTATTCCTGGAGTCTTGCCTGTATGTCAGCAGGATTTGCTTGAGGCACCTTTTTGCTGATACTGTTTGAGAGGTCACAAAACCCAGCGTCTGCGTGAGGCAGCTTCATTTTGTTAAGAGGGGAAAGAGAGTCAGCACATTTGCTCTGCTGAGGCTGTCCTGAGAGCTGGTGGAGACTCACCAGGCCCTGGAGCAAATCCTACACTTTTTTTTTTTTTTATGCAAATAATGACCTGGTTCTGTTGATTTATATATAAGTTTTATATTTTATATTAAGAATTGTATATAAATATATAAGAATATAAAATAATTTGCTACATTATTATACATGGACCCTCACAGAGTGGTAGAAATAGCATGTCCCTGCCCAGCACACCCACAGTCCCTGTCTCCTGTTGCTCCTCGCAGCCTTGTGTTGGGCTGTTGGTTTGCACGGGGGCAGCTACTAGTCTCTTCTGAAACCCCAGCGCCAGGCTGGACTCCCAAGGCACAGAACTGGGACATGGCTGTGGTTAGTGATGTCCTTCCTCCTCCCAGGTCCTCTGGGCAGCTGGTGGTCGCATCTCAGGGACCTGCATATTTCAGCAGTGGGTCTTCCCTCCTGTAGATGACTGTGGCCTCCTCTGCTCACAGCAGGCTGCTCTTTCAGACTGCAAATTCTCATTATTTAATCAAGATTCTCCCTGTGAAAAGTTATAGGAAAACTCCTTCCTAGCTGTTTCTCCTACTTTCCCTTCCCATATTTCCCAGCTCCATGATTTCTCAGTGTATTGCTGCGAAGAGTTTGTGTTTTCCAGGCAGTTCTACTTGTTCAGTGGAAAATCTTGAGCTTGCACATCCCATGTCCATGCACTACCCACTGTACTGCAGTCTCACTGCCTTAATTGTTTGCACAAAAGATTGAACCTGTCTCCTGTACTCCAGGCAAGCATTGGGAGCTAATCAAATGGGAGCCTTTGTCCAATGATCTCCTTCTCTTGTGCCAAATAATTGAAGTACTCTTCCCTTGCCTTGCCCACAGGGTATGTCCAAGCGTGTCGAGCACTGATGATCGCCGCCTCTGTCCTGGGTCTTCCTGCTATCTTCTTGCTGATAACAGTCTTGCCCTGCATCCGGATGGGCCATGAGCCTGGAGCTGCCAAGTACCGGCGATCCCAGCTGGGAGGGATCCTCATCATCCTTCTGGGTAAGGCTCCCGCCGGCCCCACCGTGTGCGGAGCTGGAGGTCGTCTGCTCCAGGATGGCGCGGTGCAAGCTGGTTGAGCACGTTCACCTGAAAGCACCGTCGTCCAGGCTGGGCCGACCCCGAAGCTCTCCAGCATGGCTGCGGGGAACACAAGGCACGAGCGGGAGTGGGAGGGCAAAGACAGGAGGCAGGGTGAAGAGGGGAGGGCTGTGACAATGCTCTGCATTGTCCTGTGGAGCCCTTGGGCACGGCCACCGCCTGCGTCTGCGGGAGGGTGATGGTGGTCGTGCACAGGCAGCTGGTTTGGCTGGTTGGCTGTGGAAGCAATACTATTTTTGGAAAGGGGTCTAAACTCCCAGGCTACTTACAGGGAAAGAATAGGGTCCGAATTTCAGGCATTGCAGGTGCAGTAAGGTCAAAGCAGGCTGAGTTGTGGGAGGGGGGAAACCCGTGGCCGAGTGGGTGCTGGTGCTGCAGGGACAAAAGCAGAGGGGGCAAGGAGGTGGCAGGGACCTGGGAAGAGGGGTGGCATGTTCCCTGTGCCTCCCAACCCCTTCTGGTCAGCCTTGCCCCTCCAAGTTCCCCTGGGAATTTCTTCCCATCCTCAGTGCCTGCGGAGGAGATTGTTTTGAGCAGTGCAGACTGTGGAGCTCATTGTCCCCAACGCAACACCTGCATGTTCTTGAAGCCTCGTCATCTCAGCAACAGGCTGCGGTGCCTTGTTTTTACCCGTCTATGTGGCAGAGGAGGAGGGGTGAGGGAAAGTGGCCTCTTTGTGTGGCTCTGCTGGCCTCGGCAGCCAGCACTGACATCATGCCCGTCTTCTTTCTTCTTCTTCTCCCTATTTTTTTTTCAAGTGGGCACTGGATATAGCTGCACGCTTGAGGGGCTGTCCTCTGGATGCTCCTTCCATGACAGTGTTCTCTCCTCCAGTGCCTTGGTGGGAAGCGGTTAGTACA
Source organism: Eurypyga helias (assembly GCF_000690775.1). NCBI lineage: Eukaryota > Metazoa > Chordata > Aves > Eurypygiformes > Eurypygidae > Eurypyga > Eurypyga helias. The sequence goes on from NW_010258644.1 coordinate 26,728, forward strand.
AGTCAGTATATCCGAAATCCAAGGGACTGAGACCAAAGGGCATTTTCAACATCTGTAGGGTTTAAGAGTAAGTTGCCATGGCTGGAAATCCTAAAATCAGCTGTACAGGGCTTGTTTAGGACATCTTGATCATGAACAGCCCTGTTGGAGAGCTGTTGGAATGTGGCTTTCATCCCTGTCCTGGACTTCGAGTCACGTGTGTGGGGTTGGCAAAGTGAAAGAAAGTGGCTTTTTCTGCCCATGAATGAAATTTTAGTGCTGGAGGAGGCTGCTCTGCCGGATTTCCCCTGCCCGGGATAGGGGAGGGCCAGCAGACCTGACCTTTGTCACAAAATAATGTGGGTTTTTGGTTCCAGTGAAGGAGAATCGTGCTGTGGATCAGCCCCGTTTGCACAGCTGCGGACGTGGAGGCAAGCGTATTGCCCTTAAATCTGCTTTGCCAAAGGGCAGCAGCATTACAGGGCCAGCACACGTGGCAAACAAATTGCAGTGGTAGTACTGGGTGATGCTGCATTAGGACAAGTGAAATCCCATATCTTGAACCAGAGTTTGGGGCCTGGTATGCCCCTCTGCCATCCTGGTCTTGCTGCAGTGTAAAGCCAGGGAGGAGAACAGATGGATGAGGATGGAGAAGCGAGGTTGTGGTGCTCCGTAAGCCAGGCTCCTCTCTGCGTCAGAACATGATTTTCCCACTAAGTAGATGCTGTGAGGAAAGGAAATGTGTGTGTACAGAGACGCTGGCAGGCGAATGCTCTTTGGGTCAGATTTGGGCTTCTTACTGATTTTTACCCCTGTGAGTTTTGAAGTATCTGCAGTTGAAGTGGTTTGTTCATGTCGGTGATGTCCTGAAAGATCTGGGCTGGGAACAGCACCCTGATCACAATGTTTTAGTCACAATTACAATAATGCTCTTTTTTTCAGATACAAATGAAGAATAAATAAGCTTCTTTTGCTCTTAAAAAAAAAAACAAAAAACAAAACCCAAAAAACTCAAAAACTCAAAACACAAACCCACCCACATGTATTTTTAAAAAACCCGAATTTTTCCAGGCTGATCAGCAAGACAGTACCTTTGGAAGGAAAATAGTGCACAGAGCTTGGGACTTGGACATTATTTAAGCTGATTAATGATCTGTTATTTGCAAAATGAGGGGTTGCCACTTCTCATTTAATAATTAATTTAACAATTAATAATATTAATGTGTATTTAATAAGCATAAATCAGGCCTCAAAAATCATAATATTGACTGACTTAAAACTAATTATGTTCTAGAAGTAATATGCCCTGGGCTGTTCTTATTTACCCTCTGGCCACTCAACTCTCATTTGTGGTTTTCCCCAACCACTTGGGCTCCAGCCTTTTCTTCCAAGCGGAGACCAACTCCCAGAGCTCTGGTTAAAAGGAAACAAACCCCCAAACGCTCACTAACAGGGCAGTAGGGAGTGGGAATGCGATCAGGGGAGCTGGCCCTGTGGCAAACTTCACTTGTTGCTCGGGGAAGGGATGGCAGTTTGTGACCGAAATTTCTTAAAAAGGAAAACCGGGGTTGAAACAGTGTGGGGAAAAAAAAAAATCCACAAACAAAAAAAAGTTGAAATCTTGCCAGGAAAACCATGGGATCAGATATTCCATTGATTTTTCTGTCCGCTGATAATAGCAGGCTGCAGAGTGCAACCTGCATGGTGCACACCCTCCTATCCTGCCTGCTGATGTATTTATGTCTTTGCTTGATCCTATCTGTCCGAGAGAATGGATTTATTGCCGAAAACAACCGTCAGCAAAGGTTTGCTTTGAGCCAGTATGAAAACATTGCATACACTAGTGTTGATGGAAAAACCCTGGCCCAACCCGTGTTGTTGATACTAATTCAGGGGACCCCGTGCTGGTAACCGATGGCATTTTCCTAATGGAGGTGAGGGACTCAAGACTCTGGAAACCACAGATGAAAAATACACTAGTTACTGGCAATTACTCTTGCAAAATGGCCATATTGTATATATATACTATATGCTATTGGATAATAAATAAAGGATGTTAAGTTTTTCGGGACACGGCATGAGATTTATTTGTAAAACCATAGAAATTAAGATAAAAAGATGGCCTTGAACATATTTAAAAAAAAAGAAATCATGGATATCTGGTATTTCAACCAATGCTTTGAAAGAGAAATCGGTGTGACTGTGAGTCAGCAACTCAGAATGGTTAAATTTAGCTGTGAAAGAGAAGTATTTTTTCTTCTGCAGAAAGTCTTTAACTTAACTGCTAAAGAATTTGGCAGGGACTCGCTGTCCCTTGAGTTAGAGTAATCCTGCTCGATCTCCCCCACATCCCCAAGCACCTTCTGTGCTTCTTGTCTATGTCTACTTCCATCTGATTCAGATATGCCCGAAATGCGGACTGTTAAGAGTTTCAGCTCAACAGATCGAGCCACTGCAAGTCCATAGTCAAAAAGGACTTAGAAATGCTGGGAGCCTGGGATGTGTCCCTGTGGATTCACAGTGATCTGATGGAGCAAGGACAACCATACCATCTGTTACAGGGATGATTTTTGTACGTAGAGGCAGCGGCTTTTACGGGGCTGCCTTCTCTAGCCGCAGAAAGCAGGCAAACTTTCCTGTATGTGTGTGCCCCAAAACATGCCTGTTTTCCCAGCTAATATAGTGGGTCTGGAAGAAAATATTCCTTCTGTTTGCAGACTTTCTTTCACTTTTCTGCTAGACTACGTTGACTACAGCAGCTCCACTACCTGAATACATTCATATTTAGGGAGAGGCAAAGGGTCTCTTGGCATCAGCACAAAAGAAAAGGGACAATAATTTCTCTTCAGAGAGCTGGAACATGTAAGCAGCTATTTTAGTACTTGAGACTTGCCCTAAAATGCTTGGTCCAATCCCTTTGGGTTTCTTGGTGTATCAGCCTTTTTTTCAGCCTTTCTCTGTGATACAGCTAGACCAAAATTTGAGTTCACCGAGAAATAGTGCAATTGCAAACGATCCTTTTCACATCTTCTCGGAGGATTTACAACCCAATCTAATCTATGCAGAGGGATGAAATCCCGTTCTGTTTCAGGGCGTTCCTCTTGCTGAGCAACGGGGTCACTGGTGACTGACGGCAGCTGGTAGCCTCCGAAGACAGAGAGGTCAAGCTAACCCATGCAAAGCCCTTGGCTTGTGTTTCGCAGCTTTCTAGTATTGTCCGCATTAAAATAAGGTGGTTTTACATGTAGTTGAACCACACGCACAAGAGCTGCCATTGTGTTACCATCCCTGAGAGCTCTTCTCACCCCAGTGCAAGTGTTTTCTTCAGTCCTGTGTTGTGGGGGAGGGTCTGGATGCATAAGGCTCTTATAGTCTATGGACATATATATATATTTACTGCTGACAGAAAAAGAAAAGATGATTGTGTTTTTCCGGACAACAAAGAAGCCTTTTTTCCGGAGCCATTAGAATGCTTTGTGGATTCCCAACTGATACATTTTTGTTTTAAAGCGTTAGAGGCTCACGAGCTGTTTTCAGGACTAATCCACACGCAGGAGAAATGCTGTGCTCCCCTCCCTGCCTTCTCCAAAAATTCCTTCCAAAGCCACAGGGTCCTTGCTTTGAGGAGGCCCAAAATTATTACTGGCTTTATTAGCATCCTTCAAATGTTCTTCTCTTTTCCATATAAAAATATTTTCTCTCACAATAACTGCAGCTATTGGGGATGGGGTTTCTGCGGTACCAGCCAGGAGCTATGGTTTGTTCTCCACTTTAACTAAACAATTTTATTTTTAATCTCACCCCCTTTTTTCTTCCCCTCTTGTAACCTTAACTTTTCGCCGCCGCCTTCAGATACCTTTTAATGCGGTCAGTGGAAATCTTTAACGCTGCCATGGTCCTGTTATTGTTTTGCTCTGATTCTGATAGCTGCAAGGATGGAGTCCCGCACAGCTTGTCCCGGAGGCAAGTAAATATTGACAGTTTAATCCTTCTCAGATGTACAAGCCATAAAGGAGTATTGTTTTAGGATCTGCTCCTGTGAGGTGATTAGCACCATCAACTCCTGTTGCCCTCGGTGCATATGGGGACTTTGCAGGGTGGAGGTAGGACCCTCAGTGAGGGTAGCGAGTGTGATCTTATGTAGCACAAGGAGAATTCAGGGCAGGGGTTTTCTCCCTGCTCGGAGCAAGCCATGCACATGTGCTTTGAGCAAACCTTGCACGTGTGCTGCACGCTGAAAATATGGTGATCTCTAGCCTGGCTGCCTGCAAAGTGCTGAATTTGAACCCACTCTATTCTCCTGAGGGTATATACTTCACATGCCACCTGCCTAGCAGTCCTCGCAGCACCACCCTGGCAGCCTTCCTGCTTTTCGTGGGAAAAAAATGTGGAATTTCAAGCAAAATTGAAGTCCTCAGTCATTCTTTGACCCCCTGTAAACTCTAGGTAAAATAATGTTTCAGATGAGACCCTATTTCTATTCAGTTCAATAGGTTTCCGGAGAGCCTTGCTGAGTTTGTCCCCATCACTTGATACAGGGAAATTTTCCACAGGGAAGGGGAATCTCCTTTCCAGAGTTGTGAGACATTTCCTTCTCCATAAAAACACCCCAGCAATGCTGTACTGCTGCTTATTTTGTCCTAGCCCATTTTCTGCTTGTATTTTATAAACCCAACTTGGTCTCACTAAGTGCTGGGGTATTTAGTGAATATTTTTGTCGCCTTTCAGTAAAGCAACTGCAGTGATGCTGATTGATGTGGGCTGAGGATGTAGCACGTGAGTTCATGCAGAAATAGTGATTTAAAACTGTTGATTCTGGGCCACTGATTTTACTGTCTCACCAACGCACACGGTTTTCATGATGTTGCTTCATATCTAATCTACTCCTAATTCTGCGGCTCCTCCAGAACATCAGTTTCAGGGATGACTTTCATTCTTCCCCATTAAAGATATTTCTAGGGAACAAAACTGTTTCCCTTGTAATAAATATATCAGATTGTGTCAATCGGCAGTTGTTTTTTCTTTTTGTTTGTTGGTGCCTGACAGAGATGGCTGTTCTCTCTTGATCTTTCTCCCTGTGAGGCTCCCACGCTGCTGCCTGCTAGGAGGTTGGTCACAACAACCCCCTGCAACACTCCAAGCTTGGGGATGAGGGGCTGGAAAGCTGCCCGGCGGAAAAGGACCTGGGGGTGTTGGTCAACAGCAGCTGAACATGAGCCGGTGTGTGCCCAGGTGGCCGAGAAGGACAGCGGCATCCTGGCCGGCAACAGGAACAGTGTGGCCAGCGGGACCAGGGCAGGGATCATCCCCCTGTCCTGGGCCCTAGTGAGGCTGCACCTCGAATACTGGGGTCAGTTTTGGGCCCCTCAGTGCAAGAGAGACACTGAGGGGCTGGAGTGTGTCTGGAGCAGGGAATGGAGCTGGGGAAGGGTCTGGAGCACAATTCCTGTGAGGAGCGGCTGAGGGAGCTGGGGGTGTTCAGCCTGGAGAAGAGGGGGCTCAGGGAGACCTGATCGCTCTCTACAGCTCCCTGAAAGGAGGGTGCAGAGAGGGGGGGAGTTGGTCTCTTCTCCCAAGTGACAAGTGGTGATGGGACAAGAAGAAACGACCTCAAGTTGTGCCAGGGGAGGTTTAGGTTCGATATTAGGAAAAATTTCGTCATGAAAAGGGCTGTCAGGCATTGGAACAGACTGCCCAGGGAGGTGATGGAGTCACCATCCCTGAAGGGATTTAGGAGATGTATGGATGCTGTACTTGGGGACACGGTTTAGTGATGGCCTTGGCAGTGCTGTGTTAACAGTTGGAATTGATGATCTTAAAGGTCTTTTCCAACCTAAATGACACCATGATCCTACGATTCTCTGGTCTCTTGGACCAAGGCCTGATGCTGATGCTCCTGGGCCCCACTGTGGGATGGCAAGGGAGGAGGGACGGGCTTCGTCTCTGTCCCATGTCCGGCAGAGCCTTCCCTCCCCTTTGTTGTGCCTTCTGTCCCCGTGGTGGGGTTACACGCCGGAATTACCCTTCCTTTCCGCCTCTCCCCAGCCATGTGCGGTGTCGTTGCGACCATCTGGTTTCCCGTGTGCGCCCACCGCGAGACCACCATCATGAGCTTCGGCTATTCCCTCTACACGGGCTGGATCGGCTCTGCCCTCTGCCTCTTCGGCGGCTGCATCATTGTCTGCTGCTCGGGAGATGCCCAGACGTTTGGTGAAAACCGCTTCTACTACGCCTCGGGATCCAGCTCCCCTACCCACGCGAAGAGCGCTCACGTGTAAGCGTCCTGGGGATGTCCCACGGCTGCCGTCGGATGCTTTGGCTGGTGGGTTTGTATGCCCTGGGTTTGCTTCTACTGACACACACTGCTGTCAGGCTCCCAGGGGAAGATTTAGAGAAGCAGCACAAATGTCTGGTAGTTCGAAGCGTTATTCTCCCCCATCTGTTCCCCCCTTCTCTAGAGAGAAAGCGCCAGCCAGCCCTACCTCCTGGTCCTCCCCATTTTGTCCTGACGACCTGCCCCATCTGCTTGCAGCCAGGATGACTCAGACGGTTTGGGGTTGTCATGTGGGTTTTAGGGGTTTTTATTTTATTTTCTAGCTCCCCTGATTGTAGGAGAGTTTAAAGCAATAAAACAGAAATGAGAGAGACTTTCCCATTGTTAGAAGGACTCTGGCAGCTTCTCCCACCACGTCACTATTTGCTTTCCCCTGTTCAAGGTCCCTGCTCTGGCACGGTTTGGGTGAGAGGGTAGGGAGGAAGGCTGTACTCTCCGGCCAGGCAAATGTTTCTCTTTTGGAACAAGAGCAGGGGATTATTTTCTGCCTTTGTAAATACTTTTGTATGAGTTTGATCATTCCAGTAACAGTATTTCCCCCACCCCCCACAAGTCATCAGTATGAAGGAAACAGAACCCAAAGGTCCTAATCACATGGTAGATAACAGTGCCTTTTTGAATAGTTTTAAGTGACTTTGGGGGCTCTAATCCCCGCACTCTGGTTTGGTTTCTTTTTTCCTTTGTACAGAGCAGTTACTAAAAATGTGGTTTTACTTTTTTTTTTTTTTTTTTTTTAAAACTCTTTGCTTTCTTCCTCTAAATTTGTGTTCTGCCTTGCGTCATTGAAGTAGCACACTTTAACACGGAGTGTAATGTGCCTGTTACAATTCTGGTGAATACTGATGATGCCTTTGTACTTTCAGTGGAATACTGTACAATAAATAACAGAGTACCTGCAACCACTGGCTTAATTTTCTCCTTCCTTCCTTCCTGTGTATTGCCATAGCTAGCTTTTCCGTGACAGGGGTTTCCTAATCATTTTGAAGACTATTTTTTTCAATAGCAGTTGATGATGAGAGGTTTTGCTCTGCTGTGGAATTAAGTGGGCCTTTCGCTTTTTTAGGGGAATACTTAAAATATGAGTAATCTTCCTGTGTGGTACTGCATGCTGTCTTATCATTTGTTTTTCCAATGTTCCCCATAGCAGCTTGCACCACAAGTACCATCTCACAGTACTCTACACATCAGGGAGACTTAGAGACCCACTGAGGCCGCGGAGATGTACCCCCAGCACAGCTCGGGCGTGCTGAAGTTGATAAGTCGTGTTGCTGGAAGTGCTCTCAACTAAAATAAGAGTCTGATCTGGGGTCATCGCTCTCTTTGATTAAAACCGTGTGAGATCAAGATCTAACTCTGTCCTTACCAGGGGCTGTAGCAATTTAATTACATGGATACAAAATCCCATCTGTTCCCAGAGATGTTAACTCAGTTCAAATAAATTGTGTAAGCCAGGCTTCAGGGGCGGGAAAAGATGAATAGCTGCTCTTCAGGCGTGGGCAAGGGGGAGAGCCCAGGTAGTGTTGCATGTAGGAGGGGGGATTGAGCCAACAGAGGAGAGGACCAACCAAATTATTTGGAATGATGGGGAAGAATTTGAAGACAAGGCTGCTAGTCAATCATAGAATCACAGAACGGTTTGGGTTGGAAGGGACCTTAAAGACCATCTAGTTCCAACCCCCCTGCCATGGGCAGGGACACCTTCCACTAGACCAGGTTGCTCCAAGCCTCATCCAGCCTGGCCTTGGACACTTCCAGGGATGGGGCATCCACAGCTTCTCTGGGCAACCTGTCCCAGTGCCTTACCATCCCCTCCAAGGGTGGATTAGGGACTGTCAAGCCTTGGTGGATTAGGGACTGTCCTTTCATGTTGGTCTCCTTCAGCTGGAGAGTCCAAACTGGGTGACACAGCTGTGGGCAAGGATGCTGCAGCTCCCATGCGTTGCCTCCTTCATGTGGGATGCCAAGGTGGGAGCATTTAAAAGGAGCGAATAAGGAGGCCTCAGGAGAGGCTGGTCATGTTCCAGGCTGCCTGTGCATCACCCTCCAGCTCCGACACACAACCCCGGCCTTTAAGACGGAGCAATCTTGAACGCCTCTCTGTTGTGCAGCCTTTGCGTCGCTGCCATCCTATACAATGTGCCCGTGGCGGGCAGCGGCGCGGGGCCGGCCGCAGGACACTTCTGCCCATTACATCACAGGCAGGGCACAGGCAGTTGTTGTACATGCTGGAGAGATGCTATAAGTGCTGCCATTGATGTGTGGGTGCTGCGGGCAATGGGGTGGTGCACAGACGTGCCAGCTTGTGCAGGCTGCCCGGGGATTGTGGATTGTGCGCCACTGCCTCTGGCTTTAGTCGAGCTCCGATGTTTAACCCCTGGGTCAACAGCAGCGTGGGAGACCTCAGAGCAGAAAGGTGCTGGAACACTGCCCTGCAAATGGTCCTGGAGCAAACTGGGGTGTGGGGAAGCACAGGAAAACCTGAGATGCTTGAATGTGGGGTTTTGGCGAGACTTTGGTGTTGCTGGAGGGGCCCGGGCAGTGGTCCGTGACCCAAAGAGGAATGAGAACTGCCAGGCAGTGCTTACGGGTTTTTTGATGCATGCAACTTGACATCTTCAGGCACACGGGGCTGGGGACCCTCGGCAGGGACTGGTGTTGGGGCTCCGCTCACCCTGCCCACAGTTACAGGTTATCGGTGGCTGATCCCAAATCCAACCCTTAAAAGGCTCTGGCAGGTTGCTCAGAGGAAGGAATAAGCCTTATTTCAGGGAGGAGAAGAGAAATCCAAACAAAGCAAAACAACTCTGGAGCAGCCGCAGGGAAAATGGACATCTGCAACCGTGGGGTGTGAGGAGATGGGGCCAAGAATGGGACAGGATATTAGTGCTGGCACCCAGAGGGAAAGCGTTTGGAGGAAGCATAAAGAGCATTAAACTTGTCTAGTTTTTAAAGGATCAAAGCTGAAATACTGCTCTGCACACTCCCAAAATGCCCTGCTCCCCCATGGGGTTCTCCTGGGCTGGGTTGGCTGTGGCGCTGTTGGCTCTTGAAGGCTTTAGGTGCTCGTTTGCTGACCCAAAACCTCAAAATAGAGTAAAATATAATTCTCCTGAATGGAAACACAGCTCCATGCCATGCCTAATGTCTGGTGGTCCCCCCAGCAGGGAGGTGGTGGTCTCTGATGCCACAACGGAGCCCTCCCTAGCCCCACCAGGACCGCCCATACACGGGGAGTGCACCTGGCAGCCTCCCCATACCCCAAAACCCAGGAATAACAGGAGGGAGGGGACACCAGTGGCCCGGAGTGCACCAAAGGGGACAGGCGGTCGTGGCTCTGTGAGCAATGTCTGCCTCCTCATGGCCCTGGTCCCCGTGCAGGGGGATGACAGTGCCGTGACACCCCCGTTACCCTGGCAAAAGAGGGGTGCCAGCAGCACCGCGAGCAGACGGGAGGACGTGGGCGCTCCCCGGGGCTTTGCACTGCGATAGTCAACCTGTGGTCATTGGCTTTAGTTTTTTTCTTATTTTTATTGTGTAAACCGATCACCATTTCTTTTTCACAACAGTGCAGGTAAATACCAAAGTCAGCCCATTGAAATGAATTTTCTACAGAGGAAATTTTGAAGCACTTAAGGCAAGACTTGCTCATCTCTAGTTTCAATTTAGCATTGAAAAAATACCAGACTTTCAGCTACTGATTGCCGTAACAAAATTTACATGGGATTTTTTTTTTTTAATTTTTTGGTTTAACCTTTCATTTAAAAGATTTACATTACTATGGAGACTGATACTAAGACATATTTGTCTCTGGCTTTCTTAAAAATCCATTAGTTCCTGTTTGATTTTTAAATGTAAAGGCACACAATAAAGCTTTACGCATTTATTAAAATATACAGATTTTGGTAAATTTAGATTCTTTTCTTAGTATCTTGATAATATATATATGTATAGTTGTCAACAACACAATTATTTGAAAATAAAAATCACTCCATAACATATCTGCATATTTTTTTTTCTTTCTCATGACACACTACAAGGTCCCATTGTACAATGCACCAATGGGTTTTTGGAAACCACAAAAAAAAAAAAAGTAAGAAAAGAAAAAAAATCAATAAACCAAACTTTTTTTGAACAAATACACCAATTTCATACAAGAACTGCAGAGAATTGTTACACCAGAAAATACCATCTGCAAAAAAAGCAAGATATACATCAGAAAGACCGAACAAAACAAAGTGAAGATCATTTACAAGCTCGATTTACAACATCCCGTGTCGTTCGGGGCGTGAATTCTCTGCCATGTAGAGGATGCGAGCGCGCCGGGCCTCGTACCCTGATGGCCATAGCCACGTGGAGTGAATTTGTGGAGGGACTGCGATCTCATCGAGTCGGTCTGGAAGATTTGAGGTATTGGTGCTCCGTCCGTGTCCCACATTGGGTGCCCCAAGGCGCGTGCCCTGTGGAGGGTGCTCAGGCGAGGGGGGGGGGTGTCTGTGCCTCTCGCTGGGGTGATACCACACTGCCAGTGTCCTCCTAGGGGGTCAGGGATGTGAGAACCTCCCGGAGGGGACCCAGAGGGAAAGGATGGATTTTGGGGTTACAGCAAAACAAGCACTTGTTCCTTCTCCCAGCATCCCAAGTCGCCCCCTGGGGTCAGCGGTACGCGGAGGTGATGGACGTGCCTGAACGTTTTGGTCTTTGCAGCCTTTGCTTGTGCCCATTGAAGACCCTCAGTGCCCGCTACAAGGGAGAGCCCATGAGCTCCCAAACGGAGGCTGAACACGCGTGTCCCCCAGGCACTGCTGTTCCGAGCAGGGTGCGGGGACGCAGGCAAGTCCCTGCCTGCGGCTCAGCTGCCTTCTCCTTGCACTCCAATGTTAGGTGGGATGTGGTGGGCTCAGGAGGAGGGTACAGCTCCCACCCACCACCACGGTGGGGGCTAATGGCAGCCTGTCCACACCAAACGGTGCTGTGGAATCAAATGCTGTTTCCCAGCAGTCCCAGAGACATGGAGCAGATGTCCTGCCCTGGTGCTTCCCCGGGAAGGGGAAAGGGAGAACAAGAGCAACTGAAGGGCTTCACTTGATGCATGGATCCAATGGCGAGGTTTCTACAAATGCCAAAGAGCAAGGGATCAAGTCCTTGTCAAATTATACAGCATAACTAGAGCGGACATGACGACAGACACTGGTAACTGCTTTGCAGCAAGAGATTAAGGCTGAAAAAGGAGTAACGGGGTTCAAATCAACAGGGTACATGGGCACAAGTTTGTAGTTCAGCAGATGCCTAAATACTGTGTGGAAGCAGGACAGAGACAACTACCTCGGATACGGTGTAGTACAAGAGCTGGTAGGAAAATAGCATCAATCTCCCTGAAAATGTAGAGCCAGACCTGCGAGGAGCCATCTCTCTTGGGTACTTCTAAGGCATCGAGGATGAAAGCAGCCAAGCGCGAGTGAGAGGTGACCTCTGTGAGAGGCACCTGGCACCTCCAGAAAGGTTTCCCGAGCTGGCCCGTGAGCAGCTCACACATTGCAAACGGCGTTTTGGTGGGACGTGCCCGGGATTTCTGCTGGTTAGAAGCACGGTAGGGATGGGCAGCGGGATGTGGGAGGGGTGCCAAAGCGAAGCTTACAGGTCCTTTTGCCAAATCCTCGCTCCCATCCTGAAGCCCTCATGGGAGCCAGACTTCCCTTGGCTTCCCAGGGGACTCCGGTTTAAGATCTGCCAAAATGGATGCTCTTCTCCACTGGGAAAAGGACTATGGTTTGTGTCCATCTGGGACAGGCGCTTCAGGTGGGAAACTTTTGCAGCCACTAACAGAGCCTCTCCCTCAAGTCCTTGAGTCCCGGGAGTGATGGGGATGGGTGCAGGTCCAGACATCCTCTGCACCCGGCAGCCCGCTTCCCACAAAGGCTGCCAGGCAGACTCTGCACCATGTTTTGGTGGCCCGGGCCTCATCCAGTGAACTGAAGTGTTAACGGTCCTCAGCATCACACGCTGGAGATCCTGCGCCATGCCCGCACCGATGTTAAACTGTCCCCTGGGATGCCAGCCTGGGGACATGCCCCCTGATATTGGGGGTTGGTCTGGGCTGCTCCAGGGGAGCCCTGGGGACAGATGTGTCTGCAGCCTTCGGCAGCAGGGAGGAGGGTGGCTGCTGCTGTCTGATGGGGCGCTTCCTTGGTTATTATTTATTCAAAATTATGTTTCTCCTTTGCAGTGTTTTAAACTAAGCGTGTTGGTGATGGGCTCCAGAACTGGACCTGCTGCTAATTGCTGACTCAGCAGTGCAGCTGCTGTCTGTGCTGGGGCCGTGACCAAACCCCATCACTGAGGGAACGTTGTCGGCAGAGGGGCTGATGGCACTGCTGGGGGTCATGGCCATGCTCTGGCCATGCCGGAGGGATGAGCTATGAGGAATGTCCGCTTGCTGACCACCTCTGCCCTGCAAGCCACCAGCAAGTTGAAATACGGACACTTGCGGAATGAGCAGCATTTCAGTGTTTTTCCATACAGCATCCACCAAGCTGGGATCAGAAACGGAGAAAACGGTATAAGGCAGAGACAGCAGCAGGGAGGGAAATTTCAGCAGCCAAGTCCTCTCTACTTGCCACGTGTGGCCCAGCCTTGCCAAGATGTGGCTGGTCCATGGACATTGTTATTTTGTGGGTGCACAGACGAGTCCCTGAAGCATCAAGGCCAGAGCGAATGCTGGAAGGTGCCCACTGCGGTGAGGGAATTAAGGTCCAGCCATTTTTGTAGAAGACAGAACGTGGTGGAAACAGAGCCCAGCCTCAAAGAAACAGTGAGGTCCTCGTTGACCATTCACATAAGGTGGGTTGGGCCAAGAACAGGTGAGAGCCCTCACTGTGACCAGAAATGGGACCAGGCTCCCAACCGCAGATTTGGGATGTTTGGCTGTGCTGGGATTTCAAGATTTGATTGAGAAACAGACTAATTTTGAATCTCAGTATTTGGGATGCTTGGATTTGGGTTGTGGGGACAACACGGGGTTTGCACTGCTGTGTGCACAGAGTGCCTTTGCGCCAGAAGGGGTCATGGAAACATTGTGTGACGGGACTAACATCCCTGGGTCCATGGCTGAGCTACTCCCTTGAGAAGGGTTTGTCCATCTCCAGTTTGTACCTACCTACCCGTCTGTCCCTCTGGTTCAGCTATTATTTCTAGGTGGTTCAAAGAAAAAAAACACACATGCTAAGAAAGTGCCAAAAACCTAAGGGTGGCATCCCACCACTGCGGCCGTCGAGTGGACGTTCCCCGGGCACAACTCGTTCCATCCTTTCATGCGGCTCCTTCCACCTCTCAACTCCCTCCCAGTTTGGCACATCTCCCACTCTACCACCTCCACTGGTGTGGCCAGTGCTGGGGGATCAACCGGTGCCAGGGGATCAACCGGTGCCGGGGGATTAGCCGGCATTCACCAGAGTGGGACCCCATTGGCAGAGCCAGGATGGGCCACAGGTGAGTTTGGTTCATGGTCAACGGCAATCACAGAGCGTGTCCCGAGGACCGGAGGTGAGCGGGGTGGTGGTGGAGGACCCAGGGATGACGGGACGGGATGGGGGAGCCGCGGGGACCCTTTCTCATTGACTGGGAAGCGCGGCACCCCGCTGCCCACCCTGCTACTCAGGTGAGTAGTCCAACTCGTCATTGGCGATGAGAGCCTCCGACGGCGGTTTGTGCCTGCCTTTGCTTTTCGACCTGCTACTCGTCCGATGGCTTTCCTTTGCTCCTGCCATTTGCTGGTACGAGAAGCCCTTGTCCTCGGAGGGACCCCAGCCCGGATAGCCCTCACCCTCAGTGGCGTAGGAGAAGCCATCATCCACAGAGAAGGGGTCGACATCCACATCGTAGCGCTGGTAGGTGCTCTGGTGGAGGGCCTCCTCCCGGGCGCTGATCTCCAGCGTGCTGTTCCACATCCCATAGCCAAAGTAGATGAGTAGACCTGTGGTGGGAAAGAGGGAGAGGGTTGGACCGCGGCTGCCCACTCCGGCCCCTCAACCCGGGCTAAGACATTGCTAAAGACACGCTGTGCCCCAAAACCCACATCAGGGGGTGGCAGGGATCCATCCTGGCTCACTGCCAGCATCCTCCCGCCCAGCGCCAGGCTGGCGCCTGCTGGTGAGAGTTAAGCCTATGTAAATATACCTATATTTTTTAAGCCAGTGTATGTTGTAATTGATGTCTGCTCTACAAACCTGTGGAGTTTGCGTTTTCAGGCTGCCAGCTGTGACCCGAGGGCTGTATGTTTTCAGCATCAGTTGGCGTCGCTGCCGGCCGCGTGATTGTGTCATCTGCAGCTTCGGTGGGATAGCAGCTCCCAGCAGACATGTGGAGGCTCCCGAGTGCTGACAACCTGTATCTCCATCCTGTTCCCCTCCTGGCTACCCTTTTCCTTCTGGAGTTTTCTTATGCTCAGTCTCTCTCCTGCTGGTGCTTGCAGCCATGCGTGCCCCAGGGCTGTCAGTATGACTGTATTCAGTATTAAAACAGCTCTGAAATCCTGTCTTCTTCCCTTCAAGAGTTTCATTATCTTCTCCCTCTGGCCCTACCTGATCTCACCTTCCTGCACCAGCGGTTTCCCCAGAAGCGAATGTATTTGGAGATGTAATTTCCAGTGGATTGTGGGATTAATCTAGTCCTGACGTGTGCATAGAGAGATCCGGATTTCTCCTTACCCCACAGACTGGCCATGGGGGACTGCTTGTGAGGTTAAATCCAGAGTCTGTGTGCAGGATCACACATCTCTGCCAGAAAAAACAATGGGATGTGTCTCCCCCACCAGATGAGCAGCCGTGGAGGAGGCTAGTGGAGTCCATCACACCCTAACAGAGTGGCTTAATTGACTCGTTGCCATCGCTGGCAGCTGAAGAGGTATTAGATGTACCCACAGGGGAAAGTATTTAATCACGGTGGGTTAAATAGATGCTTTCAGGGAGAATGATGCTTTCCCTGTGTCTGCAGTTTCACCTATCACCCTGGAGGGCCAAACAAAGCACAGAGCATGTATTTTCCAGCCCAAAAGGTACAAGTGGCAGCTACTGCTCAATGGCTTGGTGTTACAGGACTCTCAGAGGTGGAGCTTTGTTATGGGACCTCAGTCATGCAGGACTGATTCAGGATAACTGCCGTCTTCATCCTCAAGAAAAAGAGGCAATGGGAAAATGGAGGAAAAAAAAGTGACAGCAACCTGCCTCTGAAGGATGGAGACCATGAGACTCCTCTAAACTCTCTGAGATACCAAAGGGAGCTCCAAGGTCTCTTCATGTCACCTCCTGGTTCTGCCAACTGAGATCAAACACCAGAAGGCAACTAAGAGAAGCACGAAGGCTGGTAAGCCCAGCATGGTGGCCTGTGCCCACCCATCCCACCTCCAGAAGAGGTGATTCCTGCCTTTAAGGGAGGTGGCAGCTGATTGTGACCTTTGCATCAATCTCATTCTCTTTCCCCAACACTTTCTCCCTCTCAACCTAGGACCCTGAACCCTGCTCCCAAAGGAGAGGGCTGCTGGTGGGATTCTTTGCCAGGGATGGTCCTTTTGGGTGCTGGCACCATGCCCAGGGTCTGTTGTCTGCAGCTGGGCTCCTGCGGGCTGCTGCAATATGTATGTTTACCGACAGGGTTATTATTTCTCTGTAAAGAGTCCTTGGCTTTGATATTGTCTTGTTGCTTCAGTGCTCTATAGTCCAGGCTTGGGAGCCTTCAGGAGGAGCTATGAGAGCTGCTTTTTTTTCTCTTGGGTTTGCGGAGTAAGTGGGTTGCAATGTCCAGCAAGGGAAACTATGGACATGCCAGGCTCTTGGCTGTGTGCCAGGAAGCCTAAATTTGGCGAAAAAGGGTCCACAACAGAGCTTGTGAGTCCTGAGTTTGCCCTGACACAAAGTTAAGGACTTAGACCAAGAAAGGGAGACAGAGTTCACAGATGCCTTGGCTCTGTCTCCCCAAGGGCTGTTGGGATGAGACAGTTCTTGACTTTGGCAACGCAGTGCTGAGATTTTGGTGTGGGCTGCTAAGGAGCTCAAGTGGGTGAAATAGCAAGAAACCGGCAGATTTCTGTAGGAAACCTGCTTGGGAGACAATTTCCAGAACCCACCTACTTTGCATCAAAAGGCTTATCAAAATAGTCACCTTTGCATGGAGCAGCTCACTTCCATCAAACTGACATTTTCTGGAGGTGTAATTTTCCATTTAGCTATGATTCAGGCACTTGATTAAACAAGGTTTCTAAGAACTTTGGAATGACAAGGGGCAAATGCAAAGGACTGGACATGTCCCAGCTGAAGAATCATCATCCTAAGCACTCTAATTAGGGAAGCTGTTATTATTAACATGCTTTCAAAAGAATGACAGTTAAAAAATTAAACAAAGCTGGGACTCACCTACAAAGCACCAGACAGCAAATCGAATCCACGTGACTGTGGAGAGCTTCAGCATGAGATAGATATTCACCAGCATAGCAAAGGCAGGGACAAAGGGCAGACAAGGTGCCATGTAGGGCAGCTTCTTGGGGTTTTCTGGCTGCTGCAAAATCACAAACACCAGTACGACGATGAGCAGGATCATCAGCACGACAAGGAGGACAGCCCACCAGCTCTGCTCATAGATGTAGTCTGCCCCGAAAATGATGAAGGAGCAGAAGATGAACATCAGGACGAAGAGCAGGAGCACGCAGGTGGTGACCGTGTGGCCAGTGGCCGCCGTGGGGCGATCCATTTTCCCCGGCAGTCCGAGGTGGATCCGCATTGTGTAGTAGCGAGGGCCGATCAACTTCTTCAGCTTGATGAGGTAGATGTTCTCAGACTCATCTGCCTCTATTCCCGAGGTCATGTCAACCGTGCCATAATTGGGGTGATTCACGTTGTAGGTGGATTTATCAGATTTCCCAATTAGCATTTCATTATCCCCCAGCGATGGCAAGTTTTTTGCCCCGCATGTGTTGGTTGGTGGGCCAGCAAACTCTTCTCCTTCGCTCCCGGGGGAGCAAGCTTCCTTCTCGCAGTCAGCCAGGATACCCTCCTTCTTCTTGGTGTGCTCCTCGGAGAGGAATTTGACGAAGCCGTCAATGTCGCTCTCGGGTTGGTATCGGAGGAGCAGGACGCAGACAGAGACCAGCGTGTAGGCGAGCAGTGTGCCGATGGACATCATTTCTATCAGGTCCCGCAGGCTGACCAGCAACGAGAGCAATGCTGCCAGGAATCCGGAGACGATACAAGCCACTACAGGGGTTTCCGTATAAGAACTGA
Organism: Eurypyga helias; assembly: GCF_000690775.1. NCBI lineage: Eukaryota > Metazoa > Chordata > Aves > Eurypygiformes > Eurypygidae > Eurypyga > Eurypyga helias. The sequence goes on from NW_010258644.1 coordinate 44,308, forward strand.
CGTGGGACAAAAATCTGGAGTGTGAAATGGTGGCAGAAAGTTAAATTGCAGATTTTAACGGTTTCCTGTTGCAATAACCCTTAGCTGGCTGGAGGGACCAGGCTCAGAGATGCGATCCCTTCAGCTCCTATTGCTTTTTAGACCTTAGAATCCAGACAGCCAGAGACTGGAAATGCTGCTGAGGCTGGATCTGGGGTCAGACCCAGGCCTAACCAGCTCTGTGCAACCTGAAAGGGGCACTGGGACACTTGCAATTAAGTGCCAATATTTTAAATATATAAGTTGCTGTCCTTTGCAAGTAGCTCTTGAATTAAATGTTCATCCTCCCATAAACTGAATCTCTAGGTAGCAGCACCAAATCAGAAACTTTTGCATGGATCTCTCCTGATTTTTTTTCCCCCCAGGATACTGCTTCAATGTGTGCCCTGTTCTGCAAGCACCTAGCCTGTGTGTGCTCATTACTCCCTGCAGTGACGGCACCAGGCTGGCTGGGTGCAGAACAGCTCCTGTCTCCCCCTGAACATTTCCCCTCCAGGTCCCAAGAGGGAAAAAATAAATGCCATCATGGACACGACTGACCTGAAGAGCAGCCCGTCACCGGCCATGGCATAAATGACTCTTGGCATTGGGAAGAGGGAGCCCAGCAAGCTGACGGTCAGGCCGGCCACGGACCCGATGGCAACGATGAACTTGGCTGCGTAGAAGCCATGGGCCACAAACATTTCCATGAGCGGGGACTCCGTGTCGATGGCATCGTATGGCACCATCAGAGTGAGGATGATGCTCACCTGAGAAAGACGAGAGGGGCAGGACACAGGTGTCAGCGGCAGCGCTGGGGACTCACAGGGTGCGGGGGCTGCTTCTCAAGGTGGGAAGCCAAAAAATTCCAAGTCTGATTGGGATTGTATCCCTATGTCCCCTGTGGAGGGGATGTTAATCCTGGAGGTAGGCCCCTGCTTTGCAGTGGGGTGATTAATCCAGGGGACTGCAGGGCCTTGGTCTCTGTCACCTGAAGGTGACACCTTGAACCTCACGGCAGTGGTGATGTAGGAGGCCGGTGGCACTCAGTGGGGTCAGTGACACTCCCATCAGTCACATTCCTGTGTGGGGACAGTGCTGCTGGAGTCAGGCACTCCCCGTGGGACAGGCCCAAACTCCAAGATGACATCACTTGGGAGAACACTTGATCTTATTTGAGCCAAAGAGAAATTGGTTTTGAGGGAAGCCCACCATCCTGTAGAAGAGGCAGTGGGTGAGTTCCCTTGAAACAATCAGAACAGTGTTTTTTCTCTCCCATGACTCAATTTTGCTCTTATACAGGGAAAATCCTTGAGCACAGACATGCATTTATTGGGGTACAGACCAGCTGCACATTGCTGCTGCCACATCTCTCACATGGCCATCCCTTCCCATCCTCCCCCTTCTGCTTGGACCCTCTCCCACATCTCTGGCAGAGGCAGTGCTGCTTTCCCCAAAACCGCAGAGGAACGTTGCTGCAAAGCTGCTGCTCCTTCAGCTTTCCTGCACTTCCGGATGCAAAACCAGCTGTGGATGGGGATGAGGCATGAGGGAAAAAATTGGCTGCCCCCATCTCCCTGCAGTTGACAGAGAGATCTCAGCAGGGTGACAGGAGGCTGGGGGCAAACCAGGCTGGGGACCAGGGGAGCCTTGGCAGGACACTGCAGTCACATGGAGAGGCAGCTGATGCCTCAGCTCCCACCAAGGAAAAGGCGCTTGTCAGTGGGTCAGGCTGGATCCCTGGCTTGTGGAGAGGGGAGCTGCAGAGATGCCCAGAAGGGACACGCAATATATATATATTTATGTACATTTACATATATATAGCAAGTACTTACGGACACATATGCTGTCAAGCACGTAACGAGCGAGGCTGTGATGGCGTAGGGGATGGAGGTGTTGGGACTCTTTGCTTCTTCTCCCGTGGTAGCGATGATGTCGAAGCCGATGAAGGCATAGAAACATGTCGCAGCCCCTTTGAGCACCTGTGTGGAGCACCAAGGATCTCAGTGCCAGGAGGAACACTGGCACCTAGCTAGGGAGAAGGAACTGAGCACAAATGAAGGAGTCCAGTTCTGTTTGAGCTAAAGGGTGAGTGGGGCAGATCGGGAAATGCATCATCTAGCTGGGGGTTGCAACTAGATGATCTTTAAGGTCCCTTCCAACCCAAACCATTTGATGATTCTATGTCGAGTGGGGTGTTCCCATCTGGGGACTGACCCTGAGAACACCCATAACCCAGTGATCTGGTCTAGGGAGAAGATCTCAACGTGTGGTCCAAGGCACTGAAGGGATCTGCAGCTCACTCATGGTGCACCACAAACCTGCACCCACGCAGCGCCCGAATCTGCCGGGAGATCCTGGCAGTGACAGGGGAGACAACCAATTTCAGGTTTGCTTTCACAACACTCCACCCCAAATCTGTTTATATTAGTAGGGATTTATGGCATGTTTACACGTTCCATCTGAGCAAGATGTCTCATGTGGCAGCAAGATCTGCTAGCAGAGGAAGCAGAAGAGAGCAGCAACAGTCAGATGTGTGCTGCTTTCCAAACAACCTCTGTTTTACTTGGAAGCTGTAGACAGGTTAGGAACACACGTTGGAGCACTTGGATAAGGAATTATTTGTACTGTTTAGTTATTTTTTTAATGTGATTTTTAAAAAATATACAATATTAGCAAGGACATTTATAGGATTGAAACGCTGAAGCAGGCTAAATACTGTGAGGCTGTGAGTGAGCTACTTGGCAGTGGTAAAAACGTTGCGTATGTCTAGCTGGGCACCACATGTCCATCCCATCACCCATCTCGGCTGTCCAGTGATAGCGCAGACAGTAAAATTCACCTGTTTCAGGGAGCTACCTGTAATTACCTTTTTAAAGTATCCCTTATGATCTTGGAGATCTAATGCTTATGCTGTGGGGGATTTACTTTTACAAACAATTTGGGAGACAACCAACTAGCTGAAAACGATGGGAAGCCACTATTAATTTTGATATGTTTGGGATATGTATCTCTTAAAACTCTGTATTTTTGCCAGGAGGTATTTCAAGGGGTGAGATAGAGCAAAACAGCTTTTTTCTATTTTCTCTTTTTTCATTCCTCTTGTATGGCATAAAAAGCCAAGCACGATCCAAAGGTAAATATGTCCTCTGCTTTCAAATAGGCCTCAGCGCTCTTCTCCTCATTGTTGTGCTCTAGCAGAGAGGTATTGCTTTACTGAAGGGAGGTGCAGGGGCTGTATGGCAGCTTGGGACCTTTTCAATAATCAAGATTCTTGATTTACTTTACTTTCTTGCTTATTTTTCTGCATGAAACCCCGATGGAATCAAGCACTGTAAATCTGAGAAATTATCTTGGGTTTAGGCCAGCTGAGATATTTACAGTCTCTGTTCATCCTTGGATAAAAACCAGTGCAAGCAAGATAAAAAAGCCAAATATGTCCAAATTCTCAGTAAGCTTTGAGGGAACATCCATAAAATAAGTACTGGCAGGTGGCATTATGAAGTGCTCCAAACAAATGCTTGAGAACATTGTTGTTGACAACCAGCCAACACAAGTATCTCCCCCTCACAGAGGCTGAGCCAGCTCCTCCTGAGCTCCCTGTCTCGGACGGCCACTGCATTTTGATCCAGTGCCTGGCAATTAGTGGCATTTCCTGGGATGTACCTTCCTGTGGAGTTTGGCTCTCCAGGAGGATGTTGTGGGTAAGTTTTGGGTTTATTCTAAGAGGTAGCAGGAGATAGGGGCAAAGCATTGCTGCACTCCCTGGGTTTGGTGGAGGGAGGAGGTCTGGATCTAAGACTACAGTGCTGGAGGTCCCTGGTCAAGGGACCAAGGGACCAGCAAGGTCAAGTTTTGGGGAGTGTGGTGGAAGTAGGATGTGTATACCATGAGCAAAGCTGAGTGTATGGCAGGTGGGTGGCACTGCTTAGGTGCTGCGTGTCCCTCCGTGCATCCCAGACTTACCCCCGGCCATCCAAACGGGAGGAATTGCCCTTCAGACCAGTTGTCACCTTTGACATAGAAGAGACCAGCAATCATGATGAAGACCCAGACTGCCAGGTTAATGATGTTGAGCACGTTGTTCAGCCCCACCGAGTTCTTCACCCCCATGGCCACGACGATGGTGACAATGACAGCAATGACCAGAGCAAGAAGGTCAGGGTATGACTCCTCTCCTTTCCCTAGGTAAGAGAAAAGCGGTGCATAACTCTGCATCCACAGCTGTGGACAGCATCTCCAGAAACTCTGTGCGGGCTTTTTAAACACTTTTCATGCCCTGAGGCTTTGCAGGACTCTTTTCATGCCCTGAGGCTTTGCAGAACTCCTTGGTCCCACTGCAAAGGTCGTCTCAGATGCCCCTGCCTCTGCTAGCTAAAGTCATTTTATTAAGGTGAGCCAGATGCCTCAAGACACTTAAGAGTTTTGGGAGGGCAGCAAACAAATTATCAAATCCCAGTTTGCCTAACAGGTATCTGCCATGTACTAACTAAAAATCGATCAAACATTAAGTTTTCATGACAGCTAGCTGTCTTACTGGTAGGCACCATGGGCTGTTGCTGGAACTGCTGGTCATACAGGACCATTGCAGCCCTGAGTGTCTGCACGGCAGTACTGCAGACATCAGCTCATACTCCCTGACAAGGTTCTGCGTGTGCCTTCACGGCCCCAAGCAGTGGGTTTGCACTGGGTGAAGTGCTCCTGCGCTGTCGTTAGCCTCTAGCAGTCAACTGATTTTTCTCGGTGCTTATTCTGCTAAATGCCAGCTGATCCCGAAGGGGTTCAAAGTATCAGGTATCCCATCCCCCCCAAAATCCCTCCTGTGAACCAGACTGCAAAGTACCAGAGGCAGACGGTTGGTAAATAATGAATGAAGCCTAATATCCATGTCTGACTTCTGACGAGCTTTCAATTACTTTTCAGGCCCTAATGAACGCTGGTAGCTATGCACGGCATGACGCACCTAGTCCGTTCAATGTTCCAACGCTGTTGATCATCCAGCGGCTGATGGTGTGGTTGGCCAACGAGTCGAACATGCTGCTGAGGGCGCTGGCACCCGCGGCCGTGCCGATCACGTACTCCAGGATGAGGTTCCAGCCGATGAAGAATGCCACAAACTCCCCCACTGTCACATAGCTGTAGGTGTAGGCAGAGCCCGTGGTCTTGGGGACCCGCACACCAAACTCAGCATAGCAAACGCCTGTTTAGAAAAACATGGAGTAACATAAGGAAAATGTGCTTAGAAAAGGAAAAAGTACACCTGTCTTGGTCCCACCTGTCTGGAGGTGCCAGGAGGTGCCCAGATCTGTGGTCAGCATCAGAAGCTCAGACAACATTGTAGGGGGCCATGGTGACCCTTCCTCCCCAGTCGCTTGGCTTAAAAAGTGGCCCGTTTTCCCATTAAAATCAAGCTGTGATAGAATTGTTTTGAGGATACACAGCTCAAACTACCTTACAGCCTGTTGCAGAAGAGCCTTCTCGCAGCTGCATGCCCCTGATGTGGGACCCCTGATGTGGGACCCTGCAGCATGGCTGCAGCCCCCACAGCCACACAACCAAAGCTACAGGGAAATCCAGGCACAGGCAGCAGAACCAGGCAGTGCTGGTGGTGCAGCCCTTGCAGTACTGCTTCCCTGCTGTAGCTTTGGTGGTGGTAGATACCTCTTCTTCCCCATCCAACAGTGACACCATAATAGGATTTTTGCTTCTCTCAAAAGTTTTATTTGTGGTATCAATATACTGACAAGCTCCCAGTGCTTTTGGCTGCAAAAACCATCATAGCACTGGGAAGGGTGGTCGCAGGGAGACCTGCCAGAGGACAGTGTTTGGGCACAAGGAGGTCAGGGATGGTTATAGCTATTGCATGGGATCCTGCACTAGTCTTGCTCAGCCTCATCCTAGAGCAAGAAGCCACAGTAGGGCTCGCAAAAGGCTACACCTCTCCCTGCCCTGCCTGTGCAATCTCCAAACGCCTATCTTGGGTTATTGCTATGCAGATCCAGGCACGAGCACCTGCTCATCCCTGCTCCCATTCATACCCATGCAAGGGGAGTTTGAAGCCACCTTACATAGAGAATGTGTTATTTCAACACTTAAATATGTTACATATAAGTCTCATTCTGAAGATTAGTTGCAAGACGGACTTTGTAGAAGAAGAAAAGAAAGCCAAAAGAAGTATTTAACTGGAACTGTCTGGGAGGAGATTTTGGTGGACTTCAATACTTTCCAAACTCCTTGTGTACTTACTATGTCAGGATACTTTTCAAAAAAACTTGACCCTGACACACTGCTGTCTAAAAACAACCATTAGCTTTTATTTAAAAGGAATGGATGGACTTAGTCATAAGTTCCCCAAATATTAGCCAGAACAAGTGCTGGAAGGGTGCACTGCATCCTGTGTGTTTGACACTGATTAAGCCCCTGCCCTGAAGACCCCAGTTCAGCCTGTACAGGTTAATGGGTTACAGCAGTTATTATCGTTGTGTAAACACGTAATTATAGAGTTCTTTACCAACTACTTTTCTCAATTTAGAAGATACTAATTGATTCAAAGTTGCAATCAGCTTGGTATAGAGAGAGGAATGAATAATTTAGAAAAATGTTATGAGGTCACTGGTCTTACTGTAAGTGCAGTTTTTACACAGTACAAACACTGAATTATTGAATCCCTAAGCTGAATTTGGTGGTGCTTTTTTTCTTGGTATTGGAGGACTTTTATTTTCCATTCATTGTTTAACTGCATGCACGACACTGGCAGTGCTTTGCAACGGGACTCAAAAAGTTGATTTCTGTAAAGCAGGCCCGACTGCAGGAGCAGGAAGACATCCCCGTCAACCAGCACTATAGGCAGTCACTATTCAAAGCTGTTTAATTAAAAATGCATACACTCAGCAAAGGTGAGCCATGCACGGGTAACTACAGGCCTGAATGATTTATGAAGCAGGTGCTCTGATGGGGACAAGTATCTAGTTTCTCTCTTTGATGGCCTTAAAAATCATATAATCTTTCTTGGAGGCAGCTCTACTTTTAGCCAATGACAAGATAAGGCTTAAAGAGGATTGCGATTGATGTAGAATGATAATGGAAAGGCAAAGACATTAATATGTATAAAATGTTTGAGTTTTCAATTACTCTACTAGGATCCCAAAATAGAAGAGTAATCTTTCACTATGCACTGCATGCAGCAACACGTTGTGGATATCTGCATTAGGTATCAGCATATATTAAGAAAATACACTACTTTGTATCGTAGCAGGCAGTATCCAGCCTGGGGGACATGAGATGCAAGATCTGCCATCCATCCCTGACTGCCACTGGCCATATCGGGAGGCATTAACAAAATCACTTTGCTTTGCGGTGCTGCAGGTGCTCCATCAGACATGGGGTTCACAGCACTTCCCTATCTGCTTAAAAAGGAAAATGATATCATTCTTCATTAGACAGCAGATTTTATCTTACTGATCTCTGCTGCATCAGCAGAGTAATAATAATAATTATTATCTCAGCAGCCCCAGCTATTCGCTACCTCAACTCCCGGTACCCAGAGATGCAGCTCTCCTGGTGTCCCTGTGCAGCCAGCCTGGCTTTAGGACTGCAGCCAGGGGCTGGGCAAACCTTTCCTGCCATGACTCTTTGAATTTGGAGACAGGTTTCTCCCCCCCAGACAAGAGTGATTGCAAGTTCCTGCAGAAAACAGACCAACATAGTGGTTGTTTGGAAGAGCAGTCTTTTTACAGAAGACCACTTCTTTCTCCTGAATATCAGCTACACTGTGTAATTGATGTGACAGTCATTACACTGGTATAATTACAGTTATTGACATTATTCAGAAGGACATAAACACAGCTGAGCAGTGTGGTCCATGACATTGTCCCTTCCAAGATCCCATCGACCAAATCCGATTTCTAAGATTTAATTGACCTCCCCATTCTCTGGTTTATCTTGTTTGGGGGCAGGTGGTGAGGCAGCCAGCAAATTTCCGTACACATATATATATATATGATGAACAGCATCATCGCAGGGCAGGGGACCATGAAGTTCATGCTGGCTTCAAACCCCAAACCCCACGGCTGCAGCAGCCGTGGGCAGCACAACTGGTGGCAGGAGGAGCTAGTGCACAGACCGCAGCTCGATGCACCCTCTTGGCTGCTGCCTTGCTTTCAGTGTGCTGGGGTGGTGAGGGCCACGGTGTGGATGCTGGCCCTTCTGCTGCCACCCGGCACGATGCCACGCAGGAACCATGAGACATCCCACAGGACACTGGCACGAAGGGAGCGATGTTTCAGGTGAAACAAGGCTTGGGGAGGGTGCTTTCAGCATCACTGAAGGCCTGCTCATTGTGTTTAATGGTCACTGTGTGCATATATATATAAAAGAGAACTCCATAAATCTTTCTTAGGAAAAGGATTCTCATCTCTGCAGCACGGCCCAAGCAGCTCATGATCAGCTACAGCTGGTGCCCCTCATCCCAGCCCTGCTCCTGCAGCACCTGAGGCACATATCGAATCATGCTCCTGCAGCACCTGAGGCACATATACAATCATGCTCCTGCAGCACATATAGAATCATGGTCCTGCAGTACCTGAGGCACATGCTCAGCCCTGCCCTGCCCTGCCGTGCATGCTGGATGCTGCTGAGCCTGCTCCCACGTGGGTACCAGGTAAGAGCGTGGCAATGTGCTCCAAAACCATGTGGCTCGGTGTACCATGATGGGGAACATGTTGCTTAAAGCTAGGGGAAGGCATAACTGGAGTTTGTTGGGTAGATGAAATTGGAAAAATCCTTGTCTGAGACCAGGTATGGAGGGGTTTCCTGCAGCTGGGACATGCCTGGCTGGGCTTCCCTGTGGCTGTCTCGCAGGAGAGCAGAATGGCTTTCTGGAAGAAAATGGCGTTCTTTCCCACTTTGCAGGCAGTGGGACCTGACTTGGTGATCTGTGTCACATCAGGGGAAAGCAGGGGATCGAGGGATCCCATCTGGCCTTAAAACTGTGAGAAACTCCTTAAAATCCATCCATCCATGCTGGGAGTGACTGTGATGTGAGAGAGAAAACCCCATCCCCAGTGAGCCTGATAGTCATCTGGCTCCTGAACCCTTGCTTGGTTCTACTTGCCAAAAACCTGTTGCTGTTGCAAACAGCAGCAGTGTCACCGATGAAGTGAGGAAGCGGCCAAGGAGACTATCAAAATACCTCATCCTTCACAAAACACTTTCCCAGGGCTACAAAAGCAAGGAGAGGTGAAAGCTGAGCAGGAAGCGGCATGGGGTCCTGGGGGCAAAGGCAGGAGGAGCTCCCCGCTGAGGGGGCAGGGCTCATGTCTGGGGTGAAAAAGCCCCTTTCGGAACATAGAGTGTTTTTTTAGATGAGACCCACCCAGGCTCTGTTTGCACTTGGTTTGTTGCATCATGGGCAGTGAAACTCTCACAGAAGAGAGAAAACAGGCAGTGGGAAAGGATAAAGACTCTGATGCTATCTACTGCCTTGGTTAAAAAATGGGCATTTTAGTTCATTTGTTGTGTTTGGACCGCAAATAAGTATCGGATCTCATTGCGCACTCTTAGCTCTCGTTCTGGGCTGAACTGGTGGTAAATGTGTGTGAGCTGCCTCCTCACTGGGGTCTAACTGGGGAGCGTGGGGCAGGACTGTCGGCATGGTGGTCCCCAGCCAGCATCACTGGGATCCTTCCCTGGCACGGCTTTGCGGAGAGCGTGGCGCTCGTCCCCGTGCTGCACCAGGTAGGGATCTCCATGGAGCAGCACTGTAACCTCTGGGGAAAGAGCATGATGTGCTTCCACCTCTCCCTGCAAAAATCCAGAGGCTTGAAAAGCTGAGCTGGGTCATTCTGCTGTGTTTGCTGTTCCTGTCTTCTGTCAAAGCCCTTTGCCGTTTACTCAAGTTTCCTTATCCAACCCGCGGATAAAAGCTGGATACCAGACTGACACAGCATGCAAAGCCCTCTGCGCAGGGAGAGTGGGAACATCACATCATCGTGTTAGCACTGATCTGGAAAGGACAAATGCCAGCAGTACTGGCTTCATGCGGAAACCGCAGCTCAAGCCATATGCTCAGCTGGGTTCCTACGGAGGAGTCGGAATTCACCGGCTTTTCATGAAAAGATAGAATTCTGTGCTCTCTGCACATTTGTTTGTTGGCTTTTTTTTTGTTTTGTTTGGAAATTCAAAGAGTGATCCTGCATGAATAGGAGTCAATAAATTCACCTCCAAAACTAACAGAGGAGTTGTTTATCTGTTAGCAATGTCCACAGCAAACGCAGGTGGCCCTGGTGCTACCCAAGCCACCAGTATCCTTCCTGTGGAACAGGGAATCCCAAAAGCCATGTTGTGCTCTTGCTCCAAAGCCGTGGCGTGGCTGCACTCTCTGCTTGGGACACGCTTTGCAAAACTTATTGGTGTTCAAAAACGTACTGAGCACAGGCTCCATCCAGCAGCTCACCGGCAGTAGTTGAGCTCGAGCTGCTGGCTCCCAGTACAGGGTTTGGTCTGATATTTGGGCAGTGAGGGACGGTGCATCCCGGGAGCTGGGTAAACCCAAGGTGAAATGGTATTTTAGGCTACGTGGAGGCTATCGCCCCTTCACAGCTTGTCCTGGTGAGTGTGGGACCTGCCAGGCACTCACGCATGAATGAAGTCAGAGGATGCGCGAGACGCCACGTTACTCACAAACCCACCCGCACGACTCACCTGACAAGATGGAAGCGACAGCAGCAATGATGAAGGAAACAATGACCCCAGGCCCTGCCATCTCCTTGGCCACCAGGCCGGACACCACATACATGCCTGTGCCCACGCAGCTCCCAACGCCAAGGGAGATGAGGTCGAGGGTGGTGAGGACCTTGGCCAGCCTGGTGCCCTGGGCGGTGGCAGTCCCCGTGCCCTCCAGCATCGACTCCACGGGTTTGGTGCGCAGGACGCGGGTGCGGAGGGCATGGCCCGCCGCCCCCCACGGCACCCGCCGCGGGTCCAGGCGTGAGAAGAAGCTCATGGCTGG
>NW_010258644.1:55455-68194 GCF_000690775.1 Eurypyga helias
TGCAACGTGTTTTTTAACTGAAATAGCAAAGAAAGAGGGTTGTGCTCTGCATGGGGGAATTGAAAGGGGTCCTGGAGCTGGTTTCTGCCTGGGGTCCCAGCTGTGCTGCAGCACTGGGAGAGCCCTTGGGGACGAGGGGAGTTTGGCATTCACCAGTACCGCTGCTCTGCAGAAATCCCCTTTCCCCATCCCAGTTGTTTTGTACCACAGAGATGCCCTGTCTGCATGCTTTTAGCCCCAGTTACTAATACAGTCCCATAAGTAGCAGGAATCTGATACCCTCCGACTGCCCATTACATGGCTTAACTGGTACCAAGGGCGATTATGCATAACTGTGAGGTGGGCAGTGTGGCACGTTGGGCCCTGGTGGGGGCTAAGCCCAGCCCCAAGCTCGGCAGCACTGTAGCGTGTCCCGGCAGTGGGGATGCTCCTGTTGGCACCATGTCACCCACCATCACCGTGCTGGACCACACAGGGACCTTCTGTGAGGTATCGCTTGTGCTCCATCTGTGCTGCAGAAGTCTGGGAGCAGAGCTTTGCTCCTGCTTTGTACCCAGCGTGTTGAGGCTGCTGCCTGCCTGTGCTGGGCTGTGGCTGGCTATGGGGCTTGATCCCCAAGAACTGGTCATTACAGGGACAGGTGATTTTTTTGTTTGTTTGGGTTTTTTTTTGTTAAGTGCTCTAGAAGTTGGCTCTTAGAGGTCTCTGTTGGTTTTTCTTCTTGTGTGCTACCATCGTCTTGGTGAACCCTGAAAGGGGAAGGTTTAAAGGGTGCAGCTTGCTCAGGTCCCAGTGAATTGTGGGGTTAAAAAAAGAGCCCTTGGTGTGGTTTCTCCTTTCAATTTATCACTTCATTTTTGTAGCTATTTAAACACTCTTTTAGGAATACTTTTTTTTTTTAAATTAAGATATGTTCTTTTTCTGGAATAACTGCAACATGCTTTGGGGTCTGGCTTCTGCATAGTAAAGGCAAGCTGAGAGAGGAGCTCGGCAGAAGCTTTAAGACTGTCTTAAAATTGTCTTACAGTCCCAAATCATGAGTTTGTCTTCAAAATCATGGAATTGTATTGCTCCTTCACTGTGTTTTTTTGTCTTAAGTCATATTTTCAAGAATCACCCATTAACTTCCATTTCCCACTCTGCGTTTTTTTTAGCAAACTGCAGTTCTCAGGCAAGCTCCTAATGCCAGCACTAATGACTGCCTGGTGACACGTGCTGGCTTCTTAACTTCTAGCAAAATAACAAGAATTGACAAGCTCTGAATGCTAATATAAGGGAACAGAAAAAATAGATTATTAAATATGAATTTTAGCCTGGCAGCTTTCTTCCTGTTAATACACATTATTTTTTTAATTGCCTTGAAGACAAAGCAATTATTTTTCCATCTTTACATCCAAAACAAATTACATTGTGTCTATCAGGCAGCCTTGTGCTGCTGGAGTTTATTAAATAAAACGCAGCATTCATTTCGTGTTTTGGTTGATCACAGTTCAAATTGTGCTGATTTTTTTTACCTTGAGCAACCACAAGCTGAAAGGCTGGATGTTCTAGCTAAGAATAATAATAAGGAAAAATTGTTACTGCTCTTGAGTGAACGTGCATCCTGGGTGGAGAATAAAAACTGGGTTTGGCATTTGGGTTGCTCAAGGAATCAGCTGGTTTGTGGCATGGGCTGAATCTCAGGTTAGGTTTTACTTTCTGGTTTAAATGAAGGTTTAAAAGCAGCATGTCCATGTGCTGGCACGTCCAGGGTGGCTCTGATTTGTCAGGGCTGTGTTTTGGGCATGGGGGGAAACAGCTCCTCTAACCAACGTGATCACCACCCAAAATTCATCCTCCTTTTATCCGAAGCACAGCACCTCTGAAGTATGGGCTGGCAAAGAGGTCTTGCTGCACTTTACCCAACCAGGATTTTTCTTACTGGGAATTTATGGATGCTCCTAATTGAGTTCAAAAGACTCAGATTAATACGCTTAGGCTTGTGCCAAATTGACTTAAACCAGCCAAGAAACTGGGAAAAAGTATCCACCTGGTTTTTGAACTGCTACAACTTAGACACTCTTACCTCTGTGCAATTTTCTCATGCTTGTGCTGTAAGAAAATATCTTTCCCAAGTAAGCCCATCCTTGGTTTACTCATGGCAAAAAAACCATTGCAAGTCAAAATAATAGATAATGAAGAGTCATCTTTTAACTCTTCTAAGAAAGATTAACAAGAATCAATGGCTGGAAGTTGAGGCTGGACAAATAGAAGTTGTGTGACAAACTATGGGAAGAGATGAACACTGGGAGGAGCAGACTTGTCTTTCATGGAGGCTGTGCTTGGCACAAAGGAGCTACTGGCCCGCCAGAAGCAGTAGGATAGCATGGGATGGAGGTGCTCAAGCTGCGGGCTGGTCCTTGGTCCCGTCACAAGCTTTGTGCTTCGGCATGGGAAGACCTGCCCTGTGTTTTAAAGGCGTTGGGACTGATGTGGTCTGAGATCATGAATTTTTCATCGTGTTTGTGGGTGGCTGATGAAGAGTTTGGGAAGGGTGGTGTATGCTCAGGTCTTGCTGAAGGGATCCCCATTAGACTGGAAAAACTAGTGCATCCCCCAAACCAAAGAAAGTTGAGCATGACTGATTTAAACAGCCCAGTTCACATTCAAGGCACAATAGGGTACAGAAATCACGTTCTTGCCAGCATTGCAAAGAACCTCACGGGAAGACATGGCAGCCTTGTCCAGGAATAATTTTAAACTGCTAAAATAATTTTTAAAACCCTTAAATATTTTAAATGGTTTAAATTTAAAGCAGGAACTGGCTGGTGGATCTGTGATGTGCCCAGATTTAGCTGCTGAGCTGTTCTAGCTACCTGGGGCTGGGCTGGGACTGGGTTCGCCAGCATGGCAGCCCAAGGTAGCTCTGCAATTCATATGGCCCGTCCTAAGTCACTACTGGGAAAAAAGCCTCCAAAACATCTGAAACAAAATAATCCTGTAATTGCTGCTGTATTCAATTAAAGCAATCATTCAAAACTATTCCAGATGTTTAAGCAAGATCATCATATTGCTGCTCTGTAGCTTGGAAAATATCCTTTCACTCCACTTAAAGCCATAAAAAATATCTCACGGATGGCAACATTTACATGGGGCAGAGACAGTTCTTTTTTTCCCTGCTCTGCCAGCCAGGAGCAGACAGTGAGGGCAGGAGAGTTTTTATTTGTGGTTTTTACCTGCTCTTCATTATAAACCCAGGAAGCTCAAGGGAGCCGCGGCTTGAAGGGGGCAAGCCCAACTCGGGGAGCTGCAGCCACGTTTCGGAGCTGTGCAGCTCTCCATCATCAGGCAGTCTGGGTTGGTTTTCCCCGGCTGCCGCCTTGACGGCTGGCGCTTGCTGCTGCCGCTGCGTGCTTGTTAGCAACCGCTGTTTGTACTGAAACACTCTTCTTCATTAGGGTAAATTAACTAAAACAGCAATCAAGTCAGAAGGAGAGGCCTAGGTATTTACAGGCATGGATCTTCCTTAGTGTCTGGTTTGGCGCTGAACTATTCCTGATGTAAAGCTGCTTTCTGCCAGCTGCCCCATGCTGGTAAGATGCAGCATGGTATCACCCATCCTCATCACCCCCTGCAGCTCCAGCCTCCCCGAGTGAGCTTCTTCATACCTCATCTGGGCTAGGATGGCATATTTGATTTTTCTGTTAATGACTCCCCTCTGTCCAGGAGTCTGTAGGGGTATCCTTAACCAAAGCCCTCTTAAAAAATGCTGGGGGCACAAGAAACAGAACATCGATGGTGACAAATGAAAAAAGAAAGCTCCTGTTGGTGTATTGATGGAGACCCAGGCAGGGGCACTCATTAAGAGGAAAAGGTTGGATTTTCTCTGGTTTTCATGGCTCATAGAAGTAATTATTGCAGAGAAAAACTTGCTGATGCCCTAGCAGCAGCTGGGTCAGCATGACCCTGGCCCCAGCATGGGGGACGACAGCACCCAGTTCACTTCAGGAGTTCTTATGGGGAAAGCCCCTTCCTCCTTGTCCAGGGGACATATGTCCTGGGAATGCAGGTCTGAAGCAGGTTGCTATCAAACCCTGAGGTGGTGCCTGCTGTGGACTCAGAAATACAGATGTTCACGGTGCAGGAGCAGTGACCCTCAGACCCTCTGCCCGCTCTGTGTAGGGGCTGCACATGGAGCTGGGCTGCAGCAGCCCCCCGGGGAAAGGCAGCCCCAAAGGCTCAAGGGGGATGCAAGAGGTGTCTCCTGAGAGCAAACCCACTGCAATCCCAAATGAAGGACAAGAGGAAGAAATGAGCTAGCCTGATTTCCCTGCCCGTCCTCCCCTTTCTCTTTTAATTACTAGCTCAGTAACGGTGAGGAGGGCTTGTATGAAGAGGCACAAGACCCTGAATTTCATTACAGCTCCACAGCGGGCAGAGAAGTGACGTCAGCGGGGCGATGCGGGGCGGCGGGAGTCACGCAGCGGCTCTGGTGGCCGCCGACCAGAGGGATGCCTTCTGCTGGGGCTGCTCGCCACGGCAGTGTTTTCATTGGGAACGCGATTTGGTCTGGAGTTCTGCGCGCTTGTTTTCACAGCGCTGATCCCCAGCTGGGCTGCCACTGTAAAAGCTGGCTCTGTCTCTGCCATCAGCCCTCCTCAGAGGGCCTTAAAAGCCAGGCACAGAGCCGAGAGTGCGGGCTGGTTCCTGCCAGTCCCGGCACTGCTCACATGGGTCCAGCTTCAGCAATCTGGCCTTGTGCCTTTGCTGTTAATTTGGGGCTCTTTTATTTTTAATCTCTCCGTTTTTACCTCTAATTGAGCAGTTCAGGTGGAGCTGTGGTTAATTTAAGATAAAATTCTTGCTAAATTAAAAAAAACTAGTGGTGTATTTCAGGCTTGAAACCAGCTGCCTGCATTGCATCAACTAAAAGTAGATTCAGGGATTTTGTGTGTGTGCGTGTCTTCCTAGCAAAATGGAAGCAGAGGAGTCGAACAGCGCTTTTCTGTGTTACTTCCATCGCTTTAAGCGCTTTACTGCTACTAGCACTGCTGTATAATGGCTAAACATCATCTTCTTTTGACAAATAAGCAAAATAAAAGAGGAAATATTTAACTTGACCAAAGACATAAGTCAAGGGTACCATGCATCCAGAGCCAGTCCCCCGGAGTCCTGAAATTTTATATTCTAGTCTCTAGTGCTAGAAGGAGTCAAAAGACATGTAATCCAGTAAAATAACTAGCGGGTACATGGATATTGCCCTTTTTACCCTTCTCCAGCCTTTGGAGGGGTGATAGGGTGTGCTGGTTTACCCACTGTCTCTGGGGAGACACTGGGCTGCCTGTGTAACTGGGGAAAAAGCAGAGGGAAGGATGGGAAAGATGTCAAATCTCCTTTTCCTTGCAGCTGGTGGATCCCAATTCCTAGGCTAAAGAGCTAATTCAGTATTTGAGCCCTCATCCTTGGGTACTGTGTCCACGAAGGCGAGCGTTGAGGGGGTTTAGGTAGCTGAATGCTCATCTTCCTGCCTGGATGAGGAATATGTGGGAGCTGAGGTAACACATTCAGAGGTGAAATTGGAGTCGGTTGCAATGAAGGCCAGCAGATCCCTTGATACTGGGTTGTTCTAACTTTGCCAGGATCAATTACATGCCAGTACCGCTAGCAGTTGGTCCGGGTCATCAGAGTCCCTTGGGATCCTCTGGAGCATCAGGCTAGTGAGAAACAGCTTTGGGGCTGGAGGGATAGGTGTTTTCCTCCTTCCTAGAGGCTGAATACATTTGGAGGTAGCACCTAGTGCTGTTATAGCGTGAAGGGGATGGAAACTCAAAGGCACCATTTGCCCTTTCCAAGATGCTCATGGGCATCCCTGCAGGTGCATCCCCTTCATTTTAGACAGTAAATCCACTTCCCCAGGACAACAGGTTATCTCCTACCCCTCTCCCTTGTGCCTGCAGCAAGCAGTCCTATGCCTTGCATTTTGGTTCTCCACTTTTTTTCTGCCCCTTTCGTATGGGTACCAAGGAGTGTCACAGGGCTGAGTGCAGGGTACTTATGGCAGATACAGCAGTCTGTGAGTGCTGAGCTGTATGTAATGCAATATGCATGAAGTGCTCCATTTGTGTTTGCAAAAAAGCTATTAAATCACCAGAAGGGAAAAAAGAGAGAATTAGGGAGAAAGAGGTATAATCAATTTGCACAAAGGCCTAGTTTGTCATTGTTGTCTTGAGATGGTAAAGTAAAAGCTGTAAAAAATGTAACAATACTGCTAATGCAGGGAAATGACAAATCAGTAGATGGGTAAGCTGAGCAGGGGATGGGGAATGAGGAACTTCTTGGAAGTCCTCTGACAGGCTCCCTCTGAGAGTGATGAAACCACAAGAAATTAGTACATTTCTTCATCAGTAAGATGGAGAAAGCAGGCACCTTACAGAAGTGCATGAGTGGCTAATTCAGTTGGGTTTTCTAAGCAATTGGAAAAGAAACCATGCTAAAAACTATTCTCCTAGGGACCAAGATTCATCTCATATGCTGGCACATACTTCTGCAACTTTCCCTCTGGTTTGAGAGTAGCAGCTCCAGACCCTGAGCTGTCTCGAGGAAAAAGCATCTTCCTGATAGTACAGTATCTTCTCCAGATTGTAGTGAGTCACCTGTTCCCAGTGCTAGGTATATGTTATTCTAGCAGCGTGATTGCCGTTGGCATCAGCTGGATGGTCGCAGCCTTGTGTTTGCAACTCTGGGCTTTTTCTTATTTTTAGGTAGTAGATTATATTTTCAGTAATTACCGCTTTGAGATACACATTTTCTGCAACAAATCCCACTGTCGGAGTGGGCAAGGGCTGCCTTTGTATCACCGAAATATTTAGACCTGGGTTACCAGACAGTTTCTTCTAGAATTATGCACAATTAAAAACTCCCTTTGCTTTAACAACATGCAGGAGGAAAGCTCTGTAATTACTTGGTTACGATTTCTTTTTCTTTCCTCTGTGGATCCATACTTTTACACCGCAGAATGAAAGTCATTACGGTTTGCTCCAGGCCAGCCATGAGAGCTTTTTTCATTTGACGTAATTTACAGAATGGTTTATTTATTAATGTGTGAGGCCCTCTAAACAAAATGGATTTTTACTGTTGCGAGAGTCTGACTGATGCATCATCATGACAACTTATTTCACTTCTGGGTAGCATTTGGAATTTCAGTGGCAAAACCACAAATCTTCTGGTAAAGTACCAATTTAACGCTTTGGCTTTATTGTCCCAACCAGAAAAATAATTACCTGTGTATCAAGTACAGGATCTGAAAACGCACTACTTTTAAGCCTCTGCTTTTATTTTAGAGATTGCTGGTTTTACAGAGATTTCTCTATTCCCCACTAAAACCTGGGTTTTTCCCTCCCAACACTGACTCTCACCAGCAGCCTTTCCAGCTTTCTGTAATAATTTAATAGGAGCCTGAACTGGTCTCTTACACTGTAAACACATCAGGCTTACAAACACGGTTCAGCTCTTGCCGGGTTTCAAATGCATTTCTCTTTTGTATGTGCACAGGGGCTCATTAATTAGTTATCGTGTTCCATCAGCGGTTATACAAATGTAATTGATTATGCCTCACTGCCCCGTTTCCATGATTTTGGCTATCAGCTAATTAATGCAGGAGAGGTTGTCAAAGAAATACTTTCCTTAGAAGAAGCTGGAAAGACATATTTTTCAATCCCTACTAAAGGCTCCAGCAGAAGCAATAGTATATGCAGTAGTATATGCAAATCACTGGGGGTTTTTTGCATATGAAAAAGGGAGCCTAGAGCTGCGGGGTAAGTTGGCTGGTTGTAGCTTGTGTCACTAAATTCCTCAGCAGAAGTGTGAGGGAGATGCAAGCACTTCCAAGGAAGTGAATAGCAGCTCCTGTTGCTTTTATTACGTGTTTGGCTGCTTATTCTTATTCACTAGGACAAGAAATCCTTGCCTTACATGAGTAATCCTCCTGCATTTCAACACAACCGCTTATATGAGTAATGTGAGCACAAGTTGATCAAAGAAGATGATTTAGAATAGATTTTCTTTGTTTAGCCACTTATCATCATCAGTCAGGCAAATGCACCGCAACACCTAAAGCGGCATGTCGTGGGAGTAATACCGGGCGTTGTAGCATGAGGGCTTTTTGACATTTGCCAGTGAGTGAGTTACGAACGCACATCTAAGACTAAATAAACATCTAGGATGGTATCAGTGAAGCAGATTTAAATGAAGAATGATGTGTTCTTAGAAATGCCAATAGCATAAAGATTAGGGTATTAAAGTATTCCTGAGTGATGCGCACACGCTGCCCGGAGATGTCCGGGCAAGGGAATCTGCACGAGCAAACATGATTACTTTTAGCTTAAAATGTGCTTGCCACTGAAACCCTGGTAGCTAATCTCATATTTGCTCTTAGCATCCCTTACCAATCAGACCCCAAAACCCAACCTCCTTCACTGAGGCTACACGTTTTGTCTCCCAGCTACAGTAAGAGTGTCCCCATGGTGAGCTGCCCTGCCTGGCAAGCGTGACTCGAATGGCGTGCCCGCATGCAATGAAGGGCAGAGAGTATAGGCACTGAAACGTTATTGCTGTAGTTCTCATGCCAGAGCTCTCAGCCGAAGGAACTTGACACACTCCTGCTTTCTGTCTTAATTTACTTTGTGCGGAGCTGGTGACCCTAGTTATTAATTGCACACCTCCTGGTCCCTGTTGCTTCCACAGCCGGTTAATGAGTGGAATGCACCTGCTGTTGCCCAGGTGCCTCAGACAAGGCACTCGCATACCTAGAGGCTTCCCAAGCATCTCACTGTGGGGCTGGAGTGGTGTGAGACCTGTCGACAACACTTTCTGCCTGTTCCCAGCTGAGGCTGAAGGATAGACAGAAGAAGCATACATTTTCTTCACTACCAGACTAGGGTGTCCGAATCCTACCTGGAGGCCACCTTGGCATTGCTGAGCACCACGGAGCAGGCGCTCATTTAGTACGGCTCAACAGGCCCACCACTAAGACCTGGTTCAGTAATGTTCCAAGCACATGCTTACAGCTGAGTTTTAATCGTGCTGCTGTGGGTGGAACATGCCCAGATGTGCAAGTTGCATTAACACAGGGGGTTGCTCTATCCTCAGGTTTAAATCTTGATGAGTAAGACCCAGCCTGTACTCAGGGAGCTGAGGACCTGCAGGAGGAGTGGACCAAACCACCAATTTAGGTCAGTCCCCAACACGTATGGCTGTAAGGGTCAGTGGCTGCCCTCAAACCCCACTCACTTGTGGGTCAAGCACACATTTGGTTTTTTAGATGCTTCCCTAAAGTTTTGACAGAGATACCCCCATAGACAGTTGTATCATGGCAGCGGTAACCTGCTTCCCTGTAAGCAGCAAACCACTTGATCCTGTAACTCTGTTCTCTCAGAATTAGGATGTGGTGCCTGAAAAACCTGCACCCCAAAAGCTTTTCTGTTCACCTGTCAGGTAGATTTAATTTATGATATCATGTGTTTCAGTAAATTATTGATACAATCACCGTGCAGAGGAACAGAAACAATAGCGTCATGTGCTGTGTGGCTCCACCTCACTGGTTTTGTTTTGTAAGTGCCTGAGCTTGGCTCTGACAGTTTTATTGCAGGGAAAAACAGTGTTCTCCTAGGGATGTTCCCAGCCTGGTGACAGAAAGGGATGGGCTGTGGTGGCAGCAGCAAATCTGTCCGAAGCACCCAGCCCCGTGTCAGTGATCACATTGTCTAGAGGCAGGGCTGCTATTAAGTGAGCCAAGGAAGATATAGAAGTGGAAAATTTCCTGGTACTAGAAAGCATTAGTTGACAACCCCATCTCACTGCTTGCAAATGAAAAATGTTTTAGGAATCTCTGTGGCTCGTGGATCTAAGTTAGAATCTGCTGCCATTTACACAGTGGGTAGCTTAGTGAGTTCAGCAGACTCGCCCTGGAGTGAGGTGACCTGGCCAGGTTTTCATAGCTATAGGAAGCAGCTTAAAAATGCCATTATATTACTTGACTCTGGATCCTTTTGCACCCTCAGATCTACTGTCTCTCAAAGGAATGATCAGTTCAGGCCCAACTATGGCTTTATATTTTATAAAGAGCACCAATCTGGGAGTGATTTTATATATATACACACACATATATTTTTAACAAATATGAAAGACACAAATGCTACCCATCTGCTGATGTTTTGTGTGTGATATAGGGATCCCACTACCCCACATGGATAAAGAAGTATTTGATTCCTTTTTACATTCTTACTTTCTTATTTTTAAAATGACTTAATAATCCAAAAAACATGTTACTTAAACATATACATTATGATGATCTTAATAGTGCAAGTGCTCTGAAAGCAAAGTTTTGATTATCTGGGGGCTAAGAACTCTGAGGGACCATGTGTATTCTGTTACAGACTACTCTGTTATCCTCTTCTTTTCATGGAGAGCCTAGGATTGCATTTGTGTAAGTTCTTGCCATCCTTTTTGCTCTAATGTTGCAGTGCTTCAAAGGAAAACCATTAATTTAGCCATTGAGATGTCATCCTGTTCTCATTGAATTTTCCAGAAAAACTCCTGTTGCCTTCAGATGAAGATGGATGAAATCTTATTATATGTGTGTAATTTCAGAACTGAGAAAACAGACTGCCTTGTGCTGAAGAAGGAAGTAGTGTAAAGTCAGCCTATAAATATATCCTTTAAAATATTTTGGGCTAGAATTCTTTCTGATACAATGCTATCTGAGGCTCTGAAGGTCCATAAAGAATGAATTTTCATCATTTTCATACGATACTAAAACTTAGAGAAGGGTAAGATATGTCTTGACTTGGGAGTCATCACTGACTCCATAAGGAGAACGAGTTCTGTTTTAAGTTCCATCACTTTACTGCAGTGTGCACAAAGAACGAAAATCTTTCTAGGGAGCGTTAATTAATGAAACAAGTCAGAAAGTTCAGGGATTCAAAATAGAAGTTGGTCAGTCACTTGTTCTGCTTTTGGTATGCGGTCAAAAATCCTACCTGCTGGAAATCTACTTGTCTAGAGGGATGGCTGGGACACCTGGGAGCAAAGTTGTACATGTCTATGCCTAACTTGGGGAATTAAGGATCAAAGGTACCATTAAGTCCACTGAGTTCACTTTGTCTTAATCGCAGGCCATTAGCTTCCAGGCAATTACTCCTGCAGGGAGCCCAATGACTTACTTTGGCTAAGTTGCATCTTTTGGGAGGACATCAAGTTTTGACATAGATGGAGAATCCAGCAGGTTTTGTGATAGCTCCTTCATCAGGTCATCAGCCCTCCACTGTTCAAAAATGTGATCCCTCACTTAAATCAGAATGTTTTGGCTTTAGCATGTCGCCACTAGTTCATGTTGTGCCTTTCTTTGGCATATGGAGGAATAACTCAGAGCCTAGTAATTTCTTTCTGTAGATGCTCTTAGATTCATAAAGCAAGTCACCTCCCACCTTCTTTTTAATGAATTTAATTGCTCAGGTGCTGTAGTTCTTCCATTGTAAGGGCCTTTCTCTGGTCCCTGACAGGCTTTGGCTTTTCTTTTTCTTTTTTTTTTTTACTTCCAATTTCATTGTAATTTTTGTTGATGTCTACTGTATTCTAGCAGTCTCAGTTTCCAAGGGCTGAGGTAAAATTTCCTTCCTACATCTCCCCTTACTGAGTAGCAACTGAACAAGGCTTTTTCTTCCTTGGTCTTGTTCAACAGCTTGTCTTACTGCAGATATTGCCTCCATCCTGTCTTCTCAGATATGCACTGTACGTTTGACTTTACTTTGAGAGGACCCAAGATTTTTTGTGTGCATCATTTATTACTCATCAGTCCCTGTTTTGTTGGCAGAGTTCAGCACCTTTGACAGATGAAAATGGGAAATAGCACTTGGGCCTTGGATCTCTGCAAGAACGCTTTACTTCCCTGTTCTAATGCAACAAGGACTCCCCACAGAGCAGTACATTTTAAGAACAGATAATCAGTCAGTTTAATGTAGGTAACTTTTCACTCTAGTGTTGTTTTTGGCTTGTTGGAAGTGTTTTGTTTGTTTACAATATGTTGTTCAACTACAGTAAGTCATACACCTTAGTAATGTGTACCAATAGAATGAACACATGCAAATATCTTTAGCAATCAGATTTTCATTCTCATGACAGTTTTTGGGCAATTAAACAAATGCCTTGGCATGCTACAATGTACTTGCCTACTACTTAGGGACACTGGGAGGATTAATTAGTTACTATGCTAGATTAAATCAGACATGGCCCTTTGGAGTCAAAAGTCTTCTCTGGGGTCGACCAGACTAATACTGCTTCCCACTCCTCCCCAGAGTCTGTGTTGATTTCAGAAGCCCTATATAAGGGCTCTCTAGTGCCTGTGAGAGGAAGGCACTGAGTCGATCTCAATAAACTAACATTTAATAGGCCACAAAACCTGAACTGGAAAGCAATTCTGAGAAAAGAGATTAGGATTTTCAGTACAGTGATGCTGAAGCACACCTAGCCGGGGCTGAGGCGGGCAGACGGTCGGTACTAGGCAGTTCGAACACACCCGTGTGGAATCAATAAACAGCGGCGAGTAGGGGCTGACGTAAAAAGGAAGCTAACTCCATTACCGGGATCGAAGTCGGAGGGAGTTTTGCAGGCGCCGGCGGGAGGACGGAGCCATAAATGGGGTCGGTGTGCGTGGGCCAGCCGCCTCCGCGGGGAAGAGGCCTCGGCGGGCCCAGGGCCGCCCCGT
>NW_010258645.1:0-5072 GCF_000690775.1 Eurypyga helias
AAACTTGCTGAGGGGGCACTCAATCTCACCGTCCATGTCATTGACGAAGCTGTTAAACAGCACCGGCCCCAGTATCGATCCCTGAGCAACGCCACTCGTTACTGGTCTCCACTCAGACATCGAGCCATTGACCACCACTCTCTGAGTGTGGCCACCAAGCCAGTTCTATATCTACCTAGCGATCCATCCGTCAAATCCATGTCTTTCCAATTTAGAGACAAGGATGTCATGCAGGACAGTGTCACACAGGCGGCACTTCTAAAAAATTAGGACTCATATATTGGACAAATTGCAAGGTCGAAGGCAATCAGCTCTAGAGTCTGTCCATCCTTACTTTCCACTTGAAGATGCACATTATGGCTTTGCCAAAGTAGCTATGAAAGCATCCAGTATACCTCAGGTAGCTAAAATGAGGCATATCAATCCACATTTAGCCATCAAGGAAAGACCAATTTCCATGACTGCTCTGAAGAAAACCATGGCAAACTCCAAAATCAGATGGAAATCAGCTGAATTTAGGAGATAAAACTCTTGACTGAATCTGAGTCTATCTATCTTGTTTTGACACATCCACTAGGAAAACTCTGAAATCGGTTGTTAGAAAATAGCTACTCTGCACACCAAACTCATGTGAGCAATATGGACAGTGGATCTAATGTACAACATCTCACCATTTAAACTTTTTGTCTGAATTTCAAGCCTAAGTAACGTGTTATTTCAGTACTGAGGCACTTTAGGCATGAGGTCAACTGCATTTAGGTCACAACAATCCCAGGCAGTGCTACAGGCCTGGGGTTGAAAGGCTAGAAAGCTGTCAGGCAGAAAAGGACCTGGGGGTGTTGGTCAACAGTGGCTGAATACAAGCCAGTGCTGTGCCCCAGTGGCCAAGAAGGCATCCTGGCCTGCATCAGGAACAGTGTGGCCAGCAGCACCAGGGTTGGGATTGTCCCCCTGTACCAGGCACGGGTGAGGCTGCACCTCGAGTACTGTGTGCAGTTTTGAGGCCCTCAGTGCAAGAAGGACATTGAGATGCTGGAGCGTGTCCAGAGAACAACGACAAAGCTGGGGAAGGGTCTGGAGCACAAGTTCTTTGAGGAGTGGCTGAGGGAGCTGGGATCATTTAGCCTGAAAGAAAGGTTGGGATTGTCCCCCTGTACCAGGCACGGGTGAGGCTGCACCTCGAGTACTGTGTGCAGTTTTGAGGCCCTCAGTGCAAGAAGGACATTGAGATGCTGGAGCGTGTCCAGAGAACAACGACAAAGCTGGGGAAGGGTCTGGAGCACAAGTTCTTTGAGGAGTGGCTGAGGGAGCTGGGATCATTTAGCCTGAAAGAAAGGAGGCTGAGGGGCAGACCTGATCGCTCTCTGCAGCTCCCTGAAAGGAGGTGGTAGGGAGGTGGGTGCTGGCCTGTTCTGCTAGGTAACAGGACAAGAGGAAATGGCCTCAAGTTGCATCAGGGGAGGTTTAGATTGGATATTAGGAAAAACTTCTTCACTGAAAGAGTGATCAGGCATTGGAATAGGCTGCCCAGGGAAGTGGTGGAGTCACCATCCCTGGAAGTGTTCACGGCATGTGTAGACGTGGCGCTTGAGGACATGGTCTAGTGGGTAGGGTGGTGTTGGGTTGGTGGTTGGACTAGATGATCTTATAGGTCTTTTCTAACCTTCGTGATTCTGTGATACAGTACTGAACACCAGAACAGGGCTTTAAGAGACATTGCCACTGATGTTTGTGAACTCCTTTTTCACATCATAGCAACATGTTGCTATCGGAGTACAAGAATGATGTACCAGACTAATTATATTAAATACATTTCTAGATTTATTCACCATGACCTGTGATGTATGTATTGTGTTTAACTGGACTAAAATACTACTGAGTTATATGGAGATACATGAAAAAGCTTCTCCTCAGGTGTTACGTTGGGCATTTATTTCAGATAAAAGAACACTGTTTTTCAAAAATGTGAGCTATTCGGGTTACCTATTCATCATTTGGTCTCATTTATGGCAGCTGCACAATTATATTGTTCACTCTGTGATTCTAACTCCAATTAAATATGTTTTTCAGAAGATGTGAAGCAGTAGTCAACATGTGAAATGCTGAAAAAACTTTATTTATGACAGCACGAGTACCTTGGAGGAAATTTTTCAGAAAGGCTTTGAGTCCCCAGAACTATTAATGCTAAAGTATACATAGTATCTACAAATTGCAATTAGAATTAGCTTTCCTTTCACCTCTGATTTATTGCTTCTGATGAATTAAGTTTTGCTATTTCTAAAATAGTTATAAATTTGACCTGTAACAAGCAAGGTTCAATACAGAGGACATATGGAAACTGAAATTAAACATAGTTGATCCCAGTCCACTTGGGCTGGAAATCAGAAAACGCAAGTGTAGATTTACAAAAACAGCCTTCTGAGTTTAGCACTTGGCCTATTCTGAAGGAAGGTCAAAATCACTGATGTGGTATGCCACACTTCCTACACACTTTCATATCCTAAACAAGTGTTTCCAGCTGGCTTGAATGGCTCATGGCCAGGCCAGGTCTTTGACCATCACTGCTGACAGGCCCACCATGGCTCTCAGTGAAGTCAAGAAGAATCTCTTCAACGTCAATTTGAGCAGGGTCTTGGTAACCCCCTTTCACAAATGCATATCCTGCAAGAAAGCTTAAAAGAAATCTTTTATTGATGCTCTTTGAGGATCTCACTTTCCACTAAAATAGCAAGTCTTCAAAGAGACTTCAAAGACTGGTATGTCACCAATTAAAAATGTGGAGTTTCCATCACCAGAAGTCTTTAAGAAAAGGATGTGAAAAATTACACAAAAGGAACATGATTCTGTGAAGAGGTGAACTGATGACATCTTCAAGTCCCTTCTAGCTTCATTTTTATATGATTTTATGGTTTACGACATACAATCCCAAGCTCCCTACGGTAGGCTAATGTACTTTCTGCAAGACACCAAGTGCTGCTTTTGTTTCCAAAGTTGTTAAAAGCAAAAAAAAAGTATCAGGCTTCAAGGGGGTACAAGACACAAATCCTCAGCTTCAAGAAATAAATTGCAATTGTAATATATCTCCTACAAGTAAAGTACTCATTTTATTTATGAGAAATTCACGAAAAGCAATGCTGTGACTGTGGGTATTACCGCATTTACAGAACGCACCTTCAAATGCCCCAAACACACAATCATCATAGAAACCTACTATCAACATACAGAATATGAACCTTATATTTATCCTTCAATAAACAGAACATTATTGAACCATATACTCTGTGTTTGCCCATTATCTTGTTGTACAGCATTATTCAATTTACTGTTGTAAACCAAAATAATTTTTACTGCCTTCAAGTGCAAATATCTGATCCTAATACAAATCAGTTCAGAACTGCTGCATAATGTGTAGTGTTAAACTGCATTTTCATAATAAAAACACAGAGAGTGGTGACATCAATTACAACTCTAAAACTATAATCCTTTGTGAAAACATCTCATCAGAAACAAACAGATTTTCTTTAATTGATGTTTTAAAATAATAAAAGAAGAAGAGGAGAGTTCAAAGGTACCAAAACTAATTAGCACTCAGTCTAAAAGGATGGAAATTACTAGTTTGTCTGCCTGGAAAAGCTGTTCCTATGAACTTATTTCTAGGATCATTAAAAATGTGATAAAATGGAATACCTGGGATCAATCCTCAAAAAAAATTTGTTAAACATTTTCCCAAAACTTCATAAGATAAAATTGTAGATAAAGAAACATGCAAACATACCCAATACCTTACACATGCCATTAATACAGATATCTCGGCTGTGCCTTCCTTCAAAGCAAGGAGTACCATCAGTGACCGCATCAAGCATCTTCTCTGAAAAATGGCCATCTACCGGGCGACAGTGGAGCTCACAGGGGTTCACTGAAAGGAAAACAAAGATACTTTCTCAGAAAATACTTCCGCAGGACACTGAACTGCCACGCACTGGGAATGTCTTTACTGCACCATCCACTCGCTCTCCCTGGCATTTGACAGAAATGGCCTAATTAGAAGCAGTTAGCAGAGCCAGGGGCGTATTGCTAACAGAGTGACACAGGCCTGATAAATGCCACTTGCAGGCTTCTAGGATGCAGCTGGAGGCTGCTGCCCTCACGCCTCCACGCTCTCCATCGGCGCTGCGTTAGCAGCCAGCGGGCTGAGTCGAGCAGTAATGAGGCCATCAGCTGTGCCAGAGAAAGGGATGGGAAACCATCAAAACCAGCTGTCACTAAGGGAAAGGAAATATCTGGGGGTGAGATTGCCCAGGACACTGACAAGCAACAGTTCTCCATCAACTGGTGACTGAGTGATTTCAGAGATAATTTATCACTGCTGCCAGCCTCTCTCAGAGAGCAGTGAAATGGTTGCTTCTGATCTTCTGCATGTCAGTAGTGTCACATCACTGCTTTTTTTCAGCTATCTGCTGGCACTTAATAAATCATTTCAACTAGTGGACTTTCTTCCTGCTTGGCACTTATGAAATGGGGATAATATTGGCAGGTCTGACAGACCCAGGCTGTTCTTGTGCACAGAAGCAGCAGGGAAGGAAAATGCTGCAGCAAATGCAATCTGTGGGTTTCCGAAAGGACATTTTTCTGGAATGGACCAGCCTTAGTCTATTCCATCCATGGAGAAAGAAGAGCACCCAACTGCCCTGCCTCAGGGACACTGGCCCTTGGGAATGGGAAACAATGGACACAAGTTTAATAAATAGGTTGTATATATGCAAGAGTTAGAACTGAAACCACAGTCAAAGCAAACATAGTATAATGGTTTTGATGGGATAAAGTTAATTTTCTTCACAGTAGCTCGTATGGGGCTGTGTTTTGGATTTGTGCTGAAAACAGTGTTGATAACACAAGGATGTTTTCATCTTTGCTGGGCAGTGCTTACACAGAGTCAAGGTCTTTTTTGCCTCTCTCACCATACCACCAGCAAGTAGGCTATGCTTTACTGATTAAACTATTTTTATCTCAACCCATGATTTTTCTCACTTTTACTCTTCTGATTCTCCTACCCATCCCTCCTGGGGGGGGGG
>NW_010258645.1:5208-12662 GCF_000690775.1 Eurypyga helias
AGGATTAGTAAGTATCATTAATTTATTTCAATTATTAAACCGTTTTTATCACAACCCAGAAGTCTTCTTACCTTTTTCCCTATGATTCTCTCCTCTATCCCACTGGAGGAGGGGGAGAGTTGAACAAGTGGCTGTGTGGTGCTTGGTTGCTGGCTGGGCTAAGCCATGAGCGACAGGGTCAGATATAATCCCTGCCCTTGTATCACTCCCTGGAAAACCTCCAGAGAAACAAGCATTCACTGTCATATTGACAGCAACAAAGGAACTGCCTCCTGGTTTTGGTCCCAGTCATGAGGAATTTTTTCAGGCTCAGCAAGCTGAAGTACTTTCCTGAGCAAAGAAGTAGGCCTTAGAACCGCCCATCAGTAGGAACTTCATGGCACCATTATTGAACTATTTTAATACAACCACCCTGTGTGTTGCAGAGGTGCCTCTGCTGAGTGACAGTTCAATCCTGTGCCTGACAAAGCTGGCAAAAGCTGCTCCCTTGGTCTCAGAGGGGTGCAGGGTAACTATACCTTAACTTCTACATCCTGGCTAATTAATTTCTTTCTTCCTCCCTCTTCCTCCCTTTTTTCCTCTGCTGAATATGTCTTATGAGGAGCGACTGAGGGAACTGGGCTTGTTTAGCCTTGAGAAGAGGAGGCTGAGAGGAGACCTGATCACTGCCTACAACTCCCTGAAAGGAGGTTGTGGAGAAGTGAGTGTTGGTCTCGTCTCCCTAATGACAGATGATCGGACGAAGGGGAATGGACTCAAGCTGCGCCAGGGGAGGTTTAGATTGGATGTAAGGAAGAAGTTCTTCACCGAAAGGGTTATCACACACTGGAACAGGCTGCCCAGGGAGGTGGTGGAGTCACCATCCCTGGATGTGTTTAAGAGACAGGTGGATAAGGTGCTGAAAGATATGGTTTAGTGGTGGACAGATACGGTTGGACTGGATGATCTCTAAGGTCTTTTCCAACCTAATGATTCTATGATTCTATGAATTTGCTTGTGTCATATAAAGAACTATGATTAAAATGAAAGTAATTTCTCGTAGTGAGAGAAATTCATTTTTTTGGTAATGTAAAGAAAGTAAATAATTTCCTACAAAAAAGGGTTTATGCTTTTGAAGGGGGAAATTCATTTTCATTGCTTGGGTTTGTAGAGCACCAACATATACGCACATTACAAAGTGGCAGCAGCTCCTGCCCCAAAGTGTTAGCAGCTCAAGGACTGAATCCTACACCGTCTGAGCTCTAAAACTATTAATCCCATTCATGAAAAGAGAATCTCTGCATAACTGGGATCCAAAGAATAAAAAAGGATTAAAGGAAATCCAAAACCTTAATGAGAAGTTTTGTGCTTTTCCTCTCATCAGTAAAGCTAAAATGGCATCTTAGGACTGACAATAATACTGTGCTTGTAGCTTCTCACACAAAGATGCCTGTGTAAAAGGCAGAGGACACACATGGACCAAGGTTATGAAACTAAGGGAATTCAAGGTGATGTGAGTCATGTCCAAGAATATTGACAGAGATGGAACTGCTAGAGAGTCTCAGGCAAGAACATGAAGTTTGTAATCCTTATCTGCCCTCAGCCCCTCTGTGCCAGCCATAACATCCATCAGTTGTCCTGATAAGAGCTGTCATGACTAGTGATACAGGTAATTTCATTTCTACCTGCAGAAATCTTTTTCTGGCCATGTGGCTAATTTGATTACTTTAGCACATTAAATTTTGTTTCACCTTGGTTATCGTCTCAATGCACCATTTTTAAACACAAAGCACAATATCCCAGAATTCCAGCTAGTCTGTAACCTGCTCAGAATTGATCCTGATAGACACAAACTTTGCATAAGGCCATTTCAGCTTCTACACAGTTCATAATGAAATATGTAGAGGAGTAGTTTGATATCTGTACCTCCTCCTTAGCGGAGGTTGTTGGCATAACAAGCAAGATGGTATCCAATTTCATTTCAGAAATCACTAAGCGAGAAAAAGCAGGCAGTGCTGGCTGCTGATATATTCCTGTCATAAATACGGTGCTCTAAGTATTTAATTTAGAAGAAGTTTTTAGAGAAAGATAACTCCTGTACTAAGCCAAATTAAAAGTAAAATAACAAGTAAACTTTCAGACTTGCAAAGGTTCATGACTCAAAGAAGGCCTTTTTAGGCATGAAAGCTTTCCTGGTTTTCCTAATTGTAGTAACTGATCTAAAATTAGATGCTACCTGTACCCACAAATTTTGTACTCCTTTTCTTTCTATCAGTTTTCTACTAAGCACCACTGGAAATAACAGGATACTGGTCCCTCCCCATAAACACAATCTTATCCAATATTAATACTGGAGAAGAGAAGGCTCCGGGGAGACCTTATTGCAGCCTTCCAGTACCTGAAGGGGCTACAAGGAAGCTGGGGGGGAGTGACAGGACAAGGGGTAATGGATTGTAATTGTAAGTGGGGAGGTTTAGACTGGACATCAGGAAGAAATTCTTCACGGAGAGGGTGGTGAGGCACTGGAAGAGGTTGCCCAGAGAAGCTGTGGATGCCCCATCCCTGGAAGTGTTCAAGTCCAGGCTGGATCAGGCTTCGAGCAAACTGACCCAGTGGAAGGTGTCCCTGCCCATGGCAGGGGGGTTGGAACTAGATGGTCTGTAAGGTCCCTTCCAACCCAAACCATTCTGCGATTCTGTGATTAATATTCTTTGAGATTCTTTGAGATTTGTGATTCATCATTCTTTGAGTTATTTTGATATTTCATCTGCATAGAAGGCTGGTTAGGGCCCCACTGAAGAAATTATCCTAGCCATTCATTTTCTAAAATTTTTTCCTTATCTATTGCTATTATTTTTTTACAGCTGAGCTCAGGGACCTGACAAAAGACCATGGCTCCATTATTCTAGGACTGTATATAAGCCATACCAGAATCAGCCACTGTCTTTAAAAAGTCTAACATTTTAAACATGAAACAGATGCAGATGTAGAAAGTACTGTTATCTCCTATTTTCAGATAGAGAACTGAAACACAAGGAAAATAAATACATTTCTTGAAATGATGAAAGAACTGAAAAGCAAAGACTGGCATTGAATTCAGATTTTCTCAATTTTATTTCAGTTCTGAAAATCTAAAAAGACCAAATTGAGATCAGTATGAGCATGAGGGTTGCTCAGAAGGAACTCATTAAATCAGCTGGTTAGTTTCAGTTACTTCAGCAAACTTGATTAATTCATGGTAAGACTTTAACAAAAAGGCTATCATCTTAGTAACTTTTAGGCCAAAATACATGGAAATTCTTGCAACCAACTATATGCATGAAACAATCCAATCAGTACAGATCTTACTTGACACACAGACCTATTTTGGAAGAAATATGAAATTTAAAACACTTAAGCTACATAACCCCTATCTCCCATTACATGAGACGATCCTGGCAGCTGCTTGAGAAAAGAAAGGTATTTGTATGTTTCAGTGTGGGACTCATAACATGGAAGTTAAACCCTGAGAAGCTACCAGATAATGTAGTTTGTCAAAAGGTACGAAATAAATGTAGGGTCAGCCTGATGGCAAGAAAAGTAGATGAGCACCAAACTGACTGAAGTGTCAGCACAGGAGCCTGGGTCATGAGAACAATTCCAAAAATGTCCTGGTCAGGGCTGATGATGCTTCACCCACCCTTGAGCCTGCAAGTCCCCTTTACGTTGAGACTCCCAGGGATACTCAGGTGCTCCCGTTTGAGCACGTGGGTTTCTGGGCTCCAGGGCAAATCCACAATAGGACTAAGCAAGTTTCCCAACACACCCAAACTCATTTAAAACAGAAGGGAAAAATCTCAGTGGGAACCTTAAATATAATTAGCCAGGTAACAGTGAGATGCCATTCACTGCTTTTCTGCCAGGTTACTTGTTAAAGCTGCTTGTTGCATCTCACCTTTTAACTAAATCATAAGCTATTCAAAAGAAGAGTCTTTGTCCTCTTGTGAAGGTACAACTTACACAACAGGAAAGGACATTACAACTGTGTTTAATTATGTGATATTCATGAGGACAGGCTTATGCAAGCTATGAAATTAATGCCAGGAGAGAGAACTGTGACCATCTAGATCATTTACGGTTCTTCCAGCAGGGATGAAGGAACACAGAATATCTAAAATGTCACAAAATGTCTAGCTCAGGGTTTCATCTCCCCAGCTAGGCATTTCCACACAAAACCTGTTACGTGCACTCAGGGTTTGGGAAAGCTTCATGATGTTTTCTTTTCCCGTTATATCCCATGTGCAGCACAACTGGATTTAAAATGCCTGATAATAAAACACAAGCCAAAACCTTCTTGGCAGCAAGCTGAAGTACTAACAGTGTGCTGTAAAGAGCCTTCGAAATTGGATTGCACCATTTAAGGAGAAAAGTAAGGGAAGCTAGTGTGCACTGACAGAATTTGGTGTACATATGGTGGACATGGTGATTAAGCCTCCAGAGCCCTGAAACATCAGTTCTTTCTGGTGGAGTGGAGGGTTACAAGTGGCTGTTGGTTTGCTTTTGTTTAAAGTGTTGGTTTGTTCAGGACAAACACTCATAAGAAAGGCTCAAACTGCTCCATCTCACAGGGTAAGCGCTGTTCCGTGAGTCTATCTGAAGTTATTTTGCCCAGAATACCTTTATGGAAGATAAAAGAAAATGTGAGACTGAGATGGGAGGAAAACTCTCAGATGTGTTCCAGTGCAGTAGGTAAACTGGTTGGACAAAACTGGAAGCAGAGTGCCCATGACAGCCATCCACCCTCAGTTATACAATGATGATGCCAGATGAAGGATCAGCTCAGGACTGGCCAACTCCCTGCTTAGATATGTGTTCCCAGGAGAGTCTGCCTATCTGCGGAAAACATGATTTTTGTAAATAGGGGCTTAGCAGCAAGAAAACACTTCAAATGCTGTTAACAGAATGTAAGAATGAAGTTGCAAACATTAAGGACCTCACAGATCATGGGGGAGACATGTGAGTCTCGACTGAAATCCTGGCTGCTGAGAAAACAGGTGAAAACAGTCAAAAGCTTTTTAAGCCTCAGAAAAAATATTTGCTTGGTATTTGAAGGATTTTGCAAAAGGTCACTGAAACCCAGGATGTTCCAAATGAAATATATGAGGCTCAACAACCTAGCATTTTAAAGATAAGTGGTTTGTCTGCAAAGCTCCAATCAGTTCTATTTGAAATATGGCATGGACACACCATAGGCCTGTCTTCCAGTGTGCAGGAAGCACTTGACTCATGGTTCTTAATGCCCTTTAAAAGCAGACCTTCTGCAACAACCGCACATGCAGAACTACCAGCTCTGCACTACCCTAGAGGGAACATGAACAGAACCAAGGCTGTACCTGGCAGTGGTACATGTGAGTAACTGAGAGGACTGGAATCCCAATTCCAGTGACAGGGGTCTGCAGAAGGAGTTTGGCTTTGGTCAAAGCCTTAGGTTGTCGGCATTTATCATGGGTTGTTTTACTGGGAGTCCTGAAAAAGTCTTTTTCTATCAACCATATTTTCTTTCATCAGAATTCTTCCTGGAAGTCTGTCTGCTCCAGGTTCATCTCCAATGGTGTATTTGCTAGATGAAATTGAAACAGTAGCTGAAATTCAGTAAAGTTCAGAATAGGTTTTATTCTGAACTATCAGTAACTGTGAAAATGCAATAAACATGCTGAAAAATACTCCTGGCACACAAAACAGAAATTTGAATCTTGAGCTTCACTTCCCTACCTGGTTTATTTTTTCATCAGAAAAACCTTATTGCTAGCTTCTATTGGATAATCTACTCCTTATATTTATGCATACACCAAGAATCAAACTGCATGGTAATAATTATTCCCCTGCACAGAGTAAGTAGCTGTTACAAAGCAAGTTATAACGCAGAGGCATCGATCCCGTCTCTGCAATACAGGCAGTACAATACTGAATCTGCTGAGGTATCACTTCCTGGTGATGCCTGGTACACTTAACATGCAGATCTGAGTTTGGGAGTAGTAAAGCCAGATTTGTGCTGTAGAAGAGCTCTGCCTACCGCATGTGGTGATGCCTGCAGGCCCAAGCATGCAGCTCTACGCTACACTACTGTAATTCTTGTTCTGTGGTTGACACTAGAAATGATGGTTTAGGTCTATCCCAGACAATCAGTATAGACATGACTTCAACAACTTTTCTTAGTGCAGCATCTTTTGAGGAACTGGGCTAGTTACACTCATAGCCATTACCACTACAGCTTTGCAAAAACATCCATGTGTGGAGAAGAACCACTGCCTTTGTGTATACACAAGAGACTCACCTGCATGTAGAAGCACACCAGATTCTTCCCCCTAATTAATTAACAGACTTACAATTCAGTCATTTCTTGCTCTTACAGAGGTTTCCCATAGGTCTGTAATTTGACTTTTGACTTTTCATACAAGATATTAAAAACTTTGTAAGCTTGTACCTGTGTTATAAACAGGAACCCAGTGGTAGAATTCATTCTGGTAGGGAACTGTATCAAATTCACTGCACTGCATCTGACGAAAGGTTGGCAAGCCTTTGCGACAGGGGCTAATGTTACACATGCGATAGCGTTTCCTTTCTCCAGTGCAGTAGTCTCCTCCAAACTGTGGTCTAGAAAAGGAACATTGAGATCAAGGCATGAGATTCTGGGTAAAAAACAGTTTTAAAAGAGCAATGTCCTTCCGGTTCCAATGGCCTAACAAGGTGAATCTGAATAACTGACAGCATAGGGATACGATGCACATGTTCAAGTACCCACACATGTCAGTGTGGAGCAGAGAGATCTAAACAAACCCTGTATCCCAAAGAAGTGCTTGGTACCTTGCACAGCTCAGCTCACAACAATAAGCTCACCTTATCAACTGAACTCCCCCAAAATACCATATTTTCCAGAATGTTTGTCAGTTCTTCCAGAAAAGCCAACTGATTTCTGCTGTTAGGCACCCTCCTAGTGATTTCTGAAAATGACATGTAGGGTCTTCAGGAACTTACATATGTATTAGAAATTTCTGCCTTTCATGTTCTGTACCTACCAATTCACGTGTCTGAAGGTCAAACAAAGCTGATGACTAGAACAAAACATGAAAGCCGAGTCCTTTTTTTTCCTCAGAAACTAGCTATTGTTCTCACCCTACATTTGAGGATGTTTATTTACTCACAGCAGTATTACTAAATCAACACTTCTATTATTTCTGCAAAGCCTGGTGCTATATAACATGGTGGGTTTTTTTCAATTTGTGTAGAAATAAGCTCCATGGAGGATAAGGATAAAAGAATGAAATGATGATTGTAAAAGGTGAGCCAACCGGAATTCACACAGCAATGCTTAACTGGGAAGGAGAGGTGTTCAGTGTCTGTCTTGCACCTGATAATAACAGTCTCATACAAGAGTTTCCAATGTCAAAAGCATCTCAAAGATCTTGAATAAAAGTGTTGTGGTTTAACTCCAGCTA
>NW_010258646.1:0-7845 GCF_000690775.1 Eurypyga helias
GTTGTTTGTTATTTGAATATGATTACATATTTATTATTCATTTTTATTTAAGGTTTACTGCATCCACATAGAATTGATGTTTTTGAGGATTACATATATGGAGCAGGCCCTAAAAATGGTGCATTTAGAGTACACAAATTTGGCAGGAGCCTTGTAGAATATCTAAGTGTGGATGTTGATAAAGCAAAAAGTGCCTTGATTTTTCACCGCTACAAACAAATGGACTGTGAGTAAGCATGATTACTTTAAACTCAATATTGAGCAAGTTGGGGGGAGGGGGAAGAGGGGAGGAAGTGTAACCAAGTTATACAAATATAAAACAGAGCCTGATTGCACAAACTTTATAGAAGTTTAATTTAGATTTTTGGATGCATATTCACTCTTTTGAAAGGACGTTGGAAAAATGCTTGTCCTGTATACCCACATTGTAAATGAGGTATAAAAAGAGTAGAAGAGAGCTGAATGCAAATGCTTCTAGCCACAACCCTGTGAGCTTTTTACCAATACATTTTTGTTACTGGAATAAAAGCTATCCTGGTGTGTATCTTGCACAGCCATTTGAGTGGTTGTGTTCACTGACTTCAGGCTGTTGATATCCTGGAAAGTGGAAGTGTATCAGAATAATTATCTGATTATTTTTTCCTAGCCCTATAACACAAGGTAATTCTAAAAAATGTATATGTATATTTTAATAATGTCTTTTTTTAAACAGTGCCTAATCCATGCTTGGACCTGACATGTGAATTCATTTGTTTGCTCAACCCTTCTGGTGCGACATGTGCGTGTCCAGAAGGAAAATCATTGGTGAATGGAACATGCATTGATCAGACCCTTTTAGGTAGGTATTGAAAACTGCATGGAAAACAGTAAATAACCAAGTGGTCAGGACTTGTCATTGCAAAGGCAAAGACAGACTAGGGTGTCTGCATGTCAGGACTTTTGTGATGTTGTTCAGCACACATATTACTTATCTGAAATGGAAAGGAAATACGAAGAAATAAAATCCCTAATACAGAAAAACCCTGTTTATATTCATCAAAATGAAAAATGATTTTTCAGCTGAACTGATACAGGATGTTTAAATATGAATGTGTGTATATATTGACCAAAAGAAGTTTGAAAAGTCTGAAGCGCTTTGGATTCCAAATTAAACGTTAGCCATCCAGGAGGAAAAATAACTTGAAAGACCATCAAGAAACATGTCTATTACGCAAAAGGCAGTAATAGCAGCATAGCAAATAATAATGACTTTGAAGTAATAGGCAAAAAACAGGGAGAAAAAAAAAAAACCCAACGGAAATATATTTATCTAAAATTATATCTTTCAGTAACATCTAATAATGACTAATACCAAGACACAGGAAACTAGAATTCGTGTTAAAAAAGCTACTAAATTATTGCTATATTTTAGGGAGGAGAAAAAAATATCTTCTTTTCCATGAAAGATTAGTAAGTACTCTAAAACTGTTCCCACTCTAATTGAGGCCAGACCTAAGGTGGTCAGACAGCTGGAGTTAATTCTTAGCCAGCTTGAATTTTAAAAGGTTTCAGAAATCAAAGAATGGGATTTATTTGGTATGAAAAGTCAGAATGTTTTTTCTAATGTTTAATTCCAGGCTTAGAAGTGTGATACATATTTCAGTGAGATCCTCAGTACTTAAAATGCTCAATTTAGCAATTAAATTAATTCACCTGAAATGTCGTCATTCTGTGGAGAAAATCTCACCTATTTATACTGTTCAGGCTTTCAATATTGGATTAATACAACTATGGTTTGGTGTTTTATGATGAGCTATTAATAAAGCTATCGTGTCTAGCAGCATTTCTCTTTCTGTGTCAATAATTTAGAGAGTAAAACAATATTAGAAAACAGTTCCTAGATAACAAACACATTCATGTGTTTTGTTTATGGAGGAGGAGATTTTGCACAATGCATTTACAGTGCCAACGTCAATATGCACTAGACCATGCCCTAGCAAAACTACAGTAAATGTAAGCTTTATTGCTGCACACCCTTGGCTGAATGCCTATTACGTGTATTTATATAAGAGTTATGCAACTATGAAGTAGTCTATTGCTGGTTAACAACGATTTCCACTGTTAGGGGACAAGTGATGTCACCAAAGTAGATGTAATAGAAAACTTTAGCATACACTACAAGGTTTCTGACTCTTGAGACAAATCATTCTAAACACCCTTTGTCTTCAGAGAGTATCCACCCTCTCTGCCCCTCCAAGTGTCATCCCTTTGTTCATCTGAAAAGGATACTTGTGTTTTCTGCTGACACAGTACCACCTAAAAATTATCTCAAATAACCCATAGTTACTACTTAAGTTTATAAGAAAGGACAAATAAAAGAATATTGTTTTTCACTGATGATCGGTAGCAATTTGAAACTGTAATTTCAGTGATGCTATGGTTTTACTAGTGGGGCAAAGGATTATGTCATGGTAGAGTTTTCAGGAATGTATGTTTTTATTAGAGAAAGATCTAAGGAGGCTTCTAAATTCTTTCACTGCTGGTTGTAAATTTTTATGGATATACAGGAAATGCTTAGAGAATCATTTTGAATATATTGATAATTTTCAGTATCTTCCCACAACTGCAATATCTGTTACGCATTTTTAATGTTCTGCTGAATACATGGTTTTTAGATTTCTGACTATAATTGTATTTCAAGTAATGTCTAGCATAGGCTTTTTTGTACATTTTTTTTCTTGTATGTTCTTTTTGTAATGGTAGATTGCAGGTTTTGTAGCCTCACAAATTATAAATTATTAATTGAAACAACCTCAGTACCATAGCACACTAACAAGTGTATCTTCTTATACTCCTCTGACTCCTAAAAAAAGTATGAAGTGGATGTTAAATATTTGTCTCATGCTGACACTCTACTCAGGCTTCCCAAGGATCAGCAGAGATTTCTGGAAAGATCAATTGACTTCAAGATCAACATCTTAAATTAATACATGTTTATAATCAATGGATGGCTGACAACCCATTTGACATTAATAGGTCGCAACTGGCCTGCAAAAAAAAGACAAGTTCTAAACCACATTCTTTTCTTTTAGGAAGTCATACAGTATGGAATAGTAAAAATAAGAGCTGTAGTCTTCCTTTCCTTTTCTGATGAGGAGCTAGAAAATGTATATGAAATACTCCAAATGGCACACATTCAGGTGGTTAAAATCTAGCATTATATTGTCTTTATTGTCTCAGAGCATTTTTGGCAGAGTTATGGATGTCATTAATCCCAAACAGCAATTCCTGCCTTACATGGCTGTCAAAACCTTTGTGTTTCAGAAGAGTGACCTGCTATCAATCCAAAGAGAGGTTATATAATCTTCTTTTTTTTTTATTTGTTGGTCTGCAGTAAAATCCTGACTCAAACTCAGTTGAAATATTCGTATTGATTTTGGTGATCTGGTTTTGTCCTTAGAAGAATGAAATCCAGAAATTTTAAGACATGAGTATCTGTGAAACGTTTTTAACCGATGTATTTTTTTGGTTTTGTTACTGATTTGATCACAATGCAATAGCTGTGCAGTGGATAGGTTACAATGATTTGCATACATTATATTTTATGTGTTCAAAAATACACTACTGCAAACTTACAGATCTGAAAGCTCAACTTTTTAAGTCTCTTTTAGTGGATGTTATTCATGTAGTAATAAGGGAGGTGTACTTGGGGTTTTTTGTACTTACACAGTAGCTATTTCAAGTCATGTAAGAAGTGTTTTAGTTTCATTAATTAGTGTTGATATCAAGAGCTAGTGTGACTAAATTGTACTTTTTGTATAATATACAGTTCAAGTTACAATAGTAAACAGTAATGTATTGAACATTCATAATATTTTTTTAGTCCTTTAAGTGTTTTGGGTCTCTTAAAATATGGTAAGGAAGCTAGCAGTAGATTTCCATGACTTGGCTGTCCCATTTTGACTCTGTCAAATCCATTTCCTATCCGTCTTGAATAGTGCCCGCAGGAGAGTCAATATTTGAAGATTCTGTTTTGACAGTGTGTATGTGTCTATCCTTGTGAAAAATACCTTCCAACAAATAATTATTATTTTCAGCTTTATTATGCCATTCTTCATTTTGGTACTTGTTGGCATGACTATTGTAAGGACACCTTGCACACTTTGTACAGTTTCCTATTAGTCAGCCTACATTAAGGTTGGTGACTGGGAGGTAATCTGTTTTGCTCTGTTTCTTGTGACTCTATCCCCAAAACTGACTCAGATTCTCGTTCATTGGATTTTGAGGATTTTTTTTTTTTTTTTGGTTAAAGAAAATTGAGCTAAGTCTTGAAACTCTGCATAATATTACTACTGGTTTCATCCATTGAGTTGATTTTTCTTCATAAGTCTACGTGAGGAATTGTAAATGTTGAATCCTCCATGGTTTTCTGTAAGACTGAATCCAGCTTGCTTCAGACAGCTGTTTCACCAGCATCTCGCGCAACTGATGAAAAACAGCTTTTGGGTTTGATTTGGCTTTTTCAAGCTGGAGTTATTACAACACGTTTGTTGTATCATTCAGAATGTTTTTATAGCAAAATGAAAGCAAGTTCCCGTGTGTTCTTAGATAAGCTTCCATCTCATTTCTCCCTAGATGCTTATGATTGACAGAGCACAGTTCTTTTGTGGTTTATTTATTGACTATCACAGGCCTGACTTTTTTTCAGTTTAGACGCTACCCTTTTAGTTTTCAAATGGATAGAGTATCACTTCATTTTCCTAAAAGAGACCACTGGATTTGTGCCCATTAGGTTTATTGTATCTAATTGTCTGTAGCACAATGAAGCTAGAAACGTACCAAGAGGATGAAAATACAGAGACTGGCACTGGATGAAGGCACTCTGTGCCACAGCTGAATGAGCAAGAGTAGTGAACGCTACCAAGAATTCCATGATCTGCAGCTACTCCCTTATCACTTTCATTTTAAGAAAGGAATATTTGTGCTGTCTTGGCTGGATGAAAAGCCTGAGAAAAATTACAAAGCCTCAGCCCTGATGTTACTTCTGAAGAGAGATGAAACATTTAATTTATCATGGTGTTTCCTTCAGCACATTTCTGTGGGGACTTGCCCACTGCACACATAGATTGCAGGCAGACTAAGTGCTTTGGCTGGGGATGTAGAGGTTAATCCCTATATCCCTTCTTTTTTACCCACAAAGTCTGCCCTCAGGGAGCTGTACTAGCGAAAGCTGTGGCAGTTCAATCCATGCTATCTTCTTGGGTTTTGTCCTGCTTTCAGTCCTGTTATATTTCAAATAGAACAGGGGTCATGTAGAAAACTGCTTCTGGTTTGAAAAAAAATCTTTGTTTACAGCAGTTATCTTCCATATTTACAAAGGGGTTACTGTTGGGACTGGTATTTCCCAAAACAGAAAAAAAAGGGTTACATTACAGCAGGTGTCATTTTTTTCTCACTGAACATC
This sequence comes from Eurypyga helias, assembly GCF_000690775.1. Taxonomy (NCBI): domain Eukaryota; kingdom Metazoa; phylum Chordata; class Aves; order Eurypygiformes; family Eurypygidae; genus Eurypyga; species Eurypyga helias. Next base: position 5,444 of record NW_010258646.1, read on the forward strand.
CTTTTCTTAGCCCTTGTCTTCCATTTAAAATTGTCAAGCAAATAGATTTTTAAAAGCTAAAAACTTGTGAAGGGAAAGCAAAGAGGAGGCTCTGTCACACAGCATTCAGACAAAACTTGGGTATTATAACTTGTTCTGATAAATTTCAGCATACGGAAAACTATCGGATAGTAAGATCCTCATCTGGGGGGACAGGAAGATTTATACAACCTTACCGTCGCATTACAACTCTTCACTCTGTCTTTAGTACATCCATTCAGCTCAGTAAAGGATGAGCTACATCCTTGTTTGAAGGATAGGCAGGAACAATAACTTTCTGCCCCATGAGATGAGTATTTTCCTCTGTGGGGAGGAATACTGCTCCTGCCCCAGAAAATGTAGTTTATCAACCTTGTGCTCTATATTATCATCTCCCCAGTTAACTGCCTAGTCCAGAAATCAGTAGCTATTTCAAAAGGACAAAATAGCAAAAAGTAAGATGCATTTTTCTCAAGAAAGGGTTTTTATAGAAATGCCAATAAAAAGTGTGTGTGTGTGACTGGGGGAGAGGGATGGAATATGAAAAACGTGAATGAGTGGAGGAAGAAGTACCAGTAGAGTTCACAAAGCTTTGTTTTGCCGCTTTTAAAACCGCTCTTTCTTCTGTGTAAAAAAATTTCAGTTAAAGAAAAGTGTTCAAGATGAAGCAAATAAGCCAGAAATCCATTAATGTGTTTTAAAAAGACACATCAGAAAGAAAAAATATATGAAAAACTGAAAATCAAAGTTAGATTTTTTTTTTTAAATATACGTTAAGATGTAAATAGGCAAATCAAGGAAGCAGAATATTAAAAATAACCAGGCTAGTAGAGAATATATAAAATTATATGACCTGTAACCCTTTCCTTTCTTTCATGTTAGAGAGATTCAGTAGCTAGACTATCAGTAGGATAAGTGAAATTCTTTACTTCTCATTTCAGAAGTGAAGAGAGCAGCTGAGAGTCTTGAGTTCCAGCAAGCTCACTGCAGTATTGAATTGTCTTCAGATAGAAACTTTTCTGATATTTTTTTTTTCCTTTTTTAACTTTGTTCTAATAGTGGGTAGTTACAAGAGCTGTTCCCAACTCTTCTTTAAGATGTCTTTATTCAGTAATTCAAATTAATAGTATTTGGCTCTTTATAACAATTCTGTGTTTCTCTTCTGTGTTCTTTTTCTTCCTGTCTTCTCCTATGGAACCATTCTGCTCCTGTCTCCCACACAAAGGCATCTGATCCCCTTTTGTACTCAGCTGATGTGGATCAGCGAGAGTAATTTGATTCGTGTGTGTACCTTCAGACAACAAAGCAGTAGAATTAAACTCCCTAAATTGTTAAAGTCTGCTATAGTATTTTAAAACTACTTTATCCATTACATCTTTTACTCCCATTTCTTCGCTTATTTAAAATCTGAAATTGTGGTAGTAACTTGGAACTCCTCTGTTTCATATCAGATTTATGTTAAAACTTTTGAATCTAAAATGTTTTATAGAGACAAAATAGCCAATTTTAATAACCCTATGATGATAGAAAATATTATGAACTTTTATGTTTTTTCAGAACCTTCTCAGTTGACCATCGCATAAAGTTATATCTTGCATTTTAAAAGTATAAGACATGAGTGTCCCAATCTAAAAGCCAACTGGATTAGAATACCAGTACTATGGGCAATTTTTAGCTTGATAGATTTTCTTGACACATGAAGGCTTGTAAGGAGGAGGAAGGTCAGCAGAACTGCTGCCTTGGACTTCGAGAGGGCAGACTTTGGCCTGTTTCAGCACCTGGCCGATGGAGTCTCTTGGGAGGCAGTCCTGAAGGAAAAAGGAGTCCGGGGAGGCTGGGCATTCTTCAAGAAAGAAATCTTAAAGGTGCAGGAATAGGGTGTCCCCCTGTGACAGAAGATGAGCAGCCTGGGTGAACAGAGCTTTGGCTGGAACTGAGGAAAAGAAGAGTTTACAAGCTCTGGAAGAAGGGACAGGAAACTCAGGAGGACTACAAGGATGTTGTGAGGTTATGCAGGGAGGAAATTAGAAGGGCCAAAGCCCATCTAGAACTTAATCTGGCTACTGCTGTAAAAGAGAGTTAAAAAAAAAAAAAATCAGAAAAAGGCAGTTGAAAAAAAGACAGACTAAGGAGACTCTCCATCCTTTATTGGATTCAGAGGAAAGCATAGTGACTAAGGATGAGGTATTAATGCCTTTTTTGCCTCAGTCTTTAATAGTAAGACCAGCTTTTCTCAGTGTACCCAGCCCACCAAGCTGGAAGACAAGAGACAGGGAGCAGAATGAAGCCCACATAATCCAAGAGGAAATGGTTAGTGACCTGCTGCACCACTCAGACACACACCAGTCTGTGGGGAAGGATGGGATCCACCCAAGGGTGCTGAG
>NW_010258646.1:7912-8296 GCF_000690775.1 Eurypyga helias
CATCCACCCAAGGGTGCTGAGAGAGCTGGTGGAAGTGTTCCCTAAGCCACTTTCCACCATCTATCAGCAGTCTGACAGATGAGGATCCTGCACTTGGGTCACAACAACTGTCTGATGGAAAATGACCTGGATCTGATTTGTTTGCAGCTGGCTGAATATGAGCGACGTGTACCCAGGTGGCCAAGAAGGCCAATGGCATCCTGGCCTGCATCAGGGACAGGGTGGCCAGCAGGACCAGGGCAGGGCTTGTCCCCCTCTACAGGGCACTCATGAAGCTGAGCCTGAAATCCTGGGTTCAGTTTTGGCCCCTCACTACAAGAAAGACACTGAGGGGCTGGAGTGTGGCCAGAGAAGAGAACGGAGCTGGGGGAGGGTCTGGAGCAC
>NW_010258646.1:8603-58443 GCF_000690775.1 Eurypyga helias
TCTCTCATTTTACAAGATAAATGGTCTCAAGGAACATGGATGCAGTATTTCTGGACGCTTGTATGAAAGTTTTGAACAGTACTTTCAAGGGAAGTTCACCTTGCGCTTGGTGCTGAGTTCACCTCTGTGCTGATGAGCCTGCACCTCGAAGCATGTGTTTAGTTGGGGGCCTCTCACTGTAGGAAAGACACTGAGGGGCTGGAACATGTCCGGAGAAGGGAATGGAGCTGGGGAAGGGTCTGGAGCACAGATCCTGTGATGAGCGGCTGAGGGAGCTGGCGGGGTTCAGCCTGGAGAAGAGGAGGCTCAGGGGAGACCTTATCACTCCCTACAACTCCCTGAGAGGAGGGAGCAGAGAGGTGGGAGTTGGTTTCTTCTCCCAAGTGACAAGTGATGGGACAAGATGAAATGGCCTGAAGTTGCATCAGGGAGGTTTAGATTGGATTTTTTCACTGAAAGGACTATGAGACATTGGAACAGACTTCCTAGGGAAGTGGTGGGGTCACCATCCCTGGAAGTATTTAAAAGACATGTAGATGATGTGCTTAGGAACATGGTTTAGTGGTGGACTTGGCAGTGTTAGGTAAGTGGATGGACTTGATGATCTTAAGCATCTTTTCCAACCCACGATTCTATGATTTTTTGGTGTGAACTTCAAGTTTGTAGTTCATGTTTTATAGTTCTAAATATGTCTTTTGATACTCTAAGTTTCTCTTGAATTCATAGTCTGTCTTAATTGCAATATATTTTTTCAATTTTTATATCTTAATTCTGCAGACTTGCTCTAGAAGAGAAATATAACATCTTTTTAATGTGCTATCAGAAAGGTTCATAAAAATGAGCACTTGTCCTTACTTCAGTGTTATTTATTCTGTTTTTACCAAGTTCTGCTCTATAAACTCATGACTAATGATAAGTAAAACAGATAAGATAAGCAAAACAAAAATAGACCTTCTCTCCATTAAGATATGCCACATTATCCATTTAAACAACTTCTATAATGAGTAACTGAAGAATGGTTCATGGAACATCAAAGGATTTAATGAACCACCCAAATAAATAAAACACTGGGGCATCCTTAGGCTCCCAAATACAAAGTAGCTTTGTTACAACACATGTTTATATCCAGGATAAATACCAAAAAAATAAACACATATGGTATTTCACATTTTTATTTTAAAACACCTGAAATAATGATGTGCCAGTAAGTCCCCCCCAATAATTTTTAGATTTGTTTTCTAGATTGAGCTGAATTTCATAGAGAGGCAATTGTCTGAAAGATGATCAGTTCCCAGAAATTTTGGTTAAATAGGGTTGATCTACTCTGCTCTCATGAGACCTCACCTGGAATGCTGTGTCCAGCTCTGGGACCCACAGCATCAGAAGGATATTGACCGCTTGGAGTGAGTTCAGAGGAGGCCACGGAGATGCTGAGAGGGCTGGAGCCCCTCTGCGGCTGAGAAAGTTGGACTTGTTCAGCCTGGAGAAGAGAAGGCTCTGGGAGACACCTTATAGCACCTTCCAGTACCTGAAGGGGCTACAAGGAAGCTAGGTGGGAGGGAGACTTTTTCCAAGTTCCTGTAATGACAGGACAAGGTGTGATGGGTTTAAATTGAAATCAGGGAGATTCAGATTAGATATCAGGAAGAAGTGCTTCCCGGAGAGGGGGGTGAGGCACTGGAACAGGTTGCCCAGAGAAGCTGTGGATGCCCCATCCCTGGAAGTGTTCAAGGCCAGGCTGGATGAGGCTTGGAGCAACCTGGTCTAGTGGAAGGTGTCCCTGCCCATGGCAGGGGGGTTGGAACTAGATGGTCTTTAAGGGCCCTTCCAACCCTAACCATTCTGGGATTCTAGGATCCCAGGTTACATGTGTGCACCATCTTAGCCGTGTGTGTGCATTATCTGGCCATGAACGGAGGCAGCCAGGCCCTGCCGAGGCAGAGCATACATGTGCAGGGCAGAGAGACTTGGGGTGCATCCAAAAAAAAAGGCTGCTGCATCAGCACAATTATATTACTGTACTGTGCAGAGTGCATGCTGGAGAGAACTATTCAGCTAGAGAATATCTGGCATTCCTAAATTCTGTGTTTACAACGCCAAGTGTTTCTTTAAACATCAAAAAAAAGGAGTTTGCTTGCCTGTGTCAGTCATGTTTAGATCACAGCAAGTAGTGGAAAAATGAGTCTCTACTCTTTTGATTAGTTATTTAACTAAAACAGATTAATTCTGCAAATAATCTGTAGCTGGCAGATATATTACTGAAGAGTTCTCAGTGTTTGTGGTATCCCTCTTGTTAAAAGCCGTGTAGGTTCAAATGCTGGATTAGTGAGTCAGCAGTGTGGCTTCACAGGATTTATTTTGCTGTGTGAGAAATAAAAGGTCTTACTGCTTGAAAGCATGTTTTGGGCTGGAAAGGTGCTTGTCTGTTCTTTTAGGATTACAGTTATTTGGATGTTTGGGCATTGTATGCATGCTAGTCTGTAATTAATTTCTTGCTGGTGTCATTGAATGGTTTTATACCTTGTTCACTGAAATGAATAGAGATTTATTTTTCAAAGTGTTTCCAAGACAGGCACAGCCCTAATTACAAATCAGCTTTATAGAAAGATTGAATCTGGCCTAATTGGAATTTATGTCGCCTTGTACCTCACCACTACGATGGCGGCACTGTTGCCGTGAGCAATATCTCTTCTCAGTGATTTTACAGACTAAGCAGAAGAAAATAAGAATAAATCAGAAAATATGGTTTAGGAGACAATTTATTAAGTGAATATCAATTTTTGAGGAGGATTTAAAGACTGAATAATTTCTTTTTAAAGATTTTGGATAGGGTTTAGTTAGGAAGGGTTTTAGTTAATAGAGTGTGTGGAAGAGAAATTTTTTTTTTTTTCATTTCTTAAACTAACTAGAATGATAGTTTCAAGCAAGAACCCATACTGTCATTAGTAACTTATGTTCTAAGGAGGTCAACTTTCCTGAGGCATGATCTGGATAAAGCATAACTACTGTGCACAGGCCTCCATCCCGTTACAGTACAGCCCTGTCACTCTCAGGGAGTGCTTGTGATCTCCTAAATGTGTCTTTTTTTCTAGCGCTGGAGAAGCAGAAGTGGTAGTTCACGTTCTCCATTTTGAGAAGTGATTCTTTTCCCCACATTTATAGGATCTGTAGCTCTATTTAAGATGCAAACAGGTTCTGGTTTTGCCAGTTACATGAAATCGAATTGTTGGAAAATTGAAAAAAATGCTGTGTGCTCTTGCTGCAGATGATACCTGTAAATTAACCTGTGAAAATGGAGGAAAGTGCATTATAAATGAAAAGGGGGATCCTCGATGTCACTGCTGGCCCAGTTACTCTGGTGAAAGGTGTGAAACTAACCATTGCTACAACTACTGCCAGAACGGAGGAACCTGTGGAGCCTCTCTCCTCGGTAAATATTTCTGAACAGCTGTATCTTACAATTCTACCTGCCTTAATTTAAATGTTTGAATTTAATCCTTGCTTGTGATATTTTTTCTCTTAGTAATTTTTCCTTTGTCCATAGTTAGACTGTGTGCAATATAGCAGTATGTACCATACATATACTTTAGAATCCATAGTGCTTTTCATTTGCCTATCGGTGTTTTAGCAGAATTCAGCTGCATCCCACAAAAGGGAGCATGTAAGTCAGTATTCAGTAGAAAGATGCACATGTCGAGGTGTAGAAATAGAACTGTGAAGTATAAGGCCCAGTCAAACTACATCTGAAATAACCCCACACATCTTGTTCTCTCTTTATCTCAATTCTCCCTCTAAATTTTTAGGTGCATACACAGAGATATTTCATTAACTTAAAGTTTTGTGACCTTAGTCTTTTACCTTTGTGTTACTGGAATTCACAAAGTAGGCGTTTTACTCATCTAATTCTTAGGGAGATTTGGTTGATCACAATTCATATCCTTTGTTTGCCTGAAGGATTTTGAAATCACATCTCTTATCTTCAGGGAGATTATCCTGACTGTCAAAATGCTGGTAGGTGGCAGTTGATCTTCGTCCCTAACATGTAGGCTTTTTGTAGCTTGTATAGTGCAATTAGTGTTTGGGCTGGAGAGAGAATGTGTGATAAGTAGTCGTCTAAAATTTAGTCATTATGTGAGAAAGGAGAAGTAAAATTCTGTTTTCTGCTCCAAGGTATATTTAAATATTTGAGTCCAAGTAGAACAGCTGGAGAAGATTTTCCTGTCTTTTCTCAGAAACCTATCAGCTGCTGAAGATGGTGTAAATAATTTTTGTCGTCTGTGATGAAATGACAACACCCTGATCTCTGTAAGAAAAGTAGAGGCACCTGACTTTAGAACAGGAGTTTGTGATTGGCACAGCCAGAGAGTAATTTTGCTTCACTTCTGGGCACTTCTTTGGAGCCTCCTCTTATTTACGGAGATGTGGTGGCAAAAATCCAAGTGAATGCAAATCTAGTTATCTGTTGTGTGCCAAACAAAGGATTTTTCTGTTCTGAGTTTGAGGGTTAATAATACTGTTCATAGTTACATCACTAATAATGACTAAATATTATAAAATGAGAATTACTTGTACTTGAATTTGATTTATTATACTTGATACTGCTTCTAACAACTCATGGAACTACTGACACAAATGATAAGCAGAGATTTTTATCAATCTTCTGGGATCAGTACATGTTTAGTGAGAGCATGCAAGTGAATCAGTCATGGGTGATTGAAATCATGTGCAAGAACTTCCTTGTCGTCTAAGGAAAGGATGTTTACTCCCACATCTTTATACTTCTGGCATTTAATTTATACTCGTGTAATAAAATTAATGACTCACCTCCTAGAACTCAGCTCAGTTTTGAGTCCTGCAGAGACCCCAGGGTTTTATTCAATCCTTTCCTTTTGGCAGTAGCCATAGGCCTCACTCACTGCCAGCAGCTCATGTTTCCTTCACCAAGCAGCTAACACTTGCTGTGCTCACACAGCTATGCTAACGCCTGGATTTTTTTTTTCTCCCCCCTGCTAAATCCAGCCTCTGAAATCTCTCAGCCTTGCCGAAATAATTAGTGTTGTAGGTTTAGTCACCAGTTGAGTACAGGAGAGATATGAGCGGTTTCTACAATATACTTCTGCTAAATTGTTCATTGTGGCCCCAGCTGCTAAAGAGGGCCTGGGGGTGCAGGCATTAGTCTTATTTCTGCTCGGTCGCAGTCAGTATAAGGTGCCTACACCAAAAATTAATTGGGAGAGCCAGCGTGGATGTCACCACAGTCCACGTAGCACTGTTGAATTGCCTGATTTTTAGGAATCCAAACTTGTAACTGCAACTGAAGTTTACACGGCCAAAGTATGTCAAGCCTTCATGAGCGAAGACCAACATGAGCTGGGTCTGATGACTCTTACTGGGCATACCTGCAAACAGGAATATTCCTCTGCAGTGCTGTGTCCGCTTTGCCAGTTTTTCATAATCATATTTCAAGTTAACCAGATTTCCAGTCTTCCATTTCCAGTTCATGAGGGTAGCCATCCCTCCAAGCCCATGCCATAATTTTCATGTTCTGGAGATGTGGGAGAAAAGACCATACATCCATTTTTCTTAATCAAAGGGGCTCTGTCCAGCATTACAAATAAAATTTTCAAATTCATCCACATCTCATCTTCCTTTCATGCCTAGCCCCCGGACCCTGTAAATATTCTATTAAGAAGAAATCTCTATTTCTTATGAGACTCTATTTCTAATCTATATCAGGCCATAAATCGTGTGTTTCTGAAACAAACTAGCATGTCAGTGAAATGTCCCCTTATACTAGTTTAATCTAATGCATGATATGCTAAAGCCATTATGTATCTTACAGACGGAAGCTAAACCAGACACCCCAAAGTTACTGAAAAATGTAAGTCGTCAAAGCTTAATTCCTCAAGTGTTTTTGCAACAAGTGTTTCCCCTTTCCAGCTCGGTGTACCACTGTGCAAAGCACACGGTTTAACCTTTGCATCAGTGAGTGCCCACGTAGCTGCAAGGGCTGCGCACACCGTTCCCAGTTTGGACTGAGGGTGTGAAATCCAGAACAGAGCAGCGTTCATTGACTTCCTTCTTGTCTCAGCCTTCAAGGCAGAGTTGATCTGCTTTGTCAGGTTCATAGGAGTGTCGTCTGTGTACGTGTAGATAAAAAGATTCCTTATTACCAGAATTGCTCAGTTTTTCCTCAATGGTTGTGGGAGTATTATATAGTGTCTGTAACATTACATCCTACCAGGCTGACCTGTACACTACCAATAGGTACATTGCACACTGTTTTGGGGTTTTATTTTGGTAGAGAATTCTCTCACATTTCTGGAAAGTATAAAACTTTTATTTTTAAATAGTCAGCTCAATGTAATTTTGATTTCTTCTACTGTTCTGTCTCCCATACTACAATGCTCACAACCAGTTCTTCAAAAAGCAGCATTTATACTTTTGATCCATTATATAATTGGCTCATTAAACTGTCCTGCTAAACTGATGCAATCATTACAGATATTTTTTTCCCAAGTTTCTCTCTTTGGTTTTTTTTTTTTTTCCCCTTCTGCCTTAAATTTAATGTTGTTCACAAAATGTGGAAGCTTTTTCTCTGGAAGTTGCAGAAGCCGTATGTGTGCGAGTGACAATCCAAATCCTTTCTGCAAAATATAAATGACCTGTGATAATTTCAGCTTTCTTGACTCTGTGTTTTAGAAGCTCCGTTTACCCTTATCAATTCTTGTATGTTCTCCAACTCAAAGAGCTTTGATGCAGTTGATCTAAGGAGTGTCATTCTACATGCGTGCTCTTTGCAAAGTTTAGAGACTGCCAGTAAATTTAGCATCATAGGGAGATGAGCTTCTGCAGGGTCCCTGCTTCTGGGAGACATCCCTAGGACTCAGGGAATTCCCTTATTGTTGGCTTCTGGCTCAGAAATGTAGGAAGAGATATCCTGAAAAAAAGCCTTTTATCATGTTCTGATACAAATAAAATTATGCAGCATATAAAATACTCTTCTAGTGAATGTGTGTGTTCTAGTGAATATGCAAATACCGTTCTCTTTCACCACCTAATATATAATAGTAATGTGATAACCAATTAAGTAAATTGCAGAGTATTACTCATTTTTTTAAAACATGATTGTGCTAAATCTTTGCTGGATGTGGTAAGCTGTAGAACCTCATTATCTGCACACAAATGTTAATTTGTTAAACAAATCCCACTGGCAATTCAGGGATTATTCACTGTTGGTTTACTTGCTGCTAAGCCTTTTGGCAAATTCCTGTGTGAACATTATATAGCTAGAGATTGGGGCAGCTTTAATTAAAATTTATAAGTTTATGACAGTTGTATTGAACTACAATAATTGAACAAAGAAAATGTCATCAGCTAATTAAAAGTACACATCTGAGACGTGTAATTAAAAGTTTGGTATAATAATGAACACTTACCGGTAAGCCAAATTAATGGGAATTTGGAAAAAATTTAAATGTTACCACAAAAATGCACTTCCTTTCTCCTTACAGTTTAAAGTGAAAATGTTGGAGCAATAATTTACTAAATTTTTTGAACACATTAACTGGATCTAACTAGTTGTCATGGTTTAATCCCAGCCAGCGACCAAGTACCACAATGCCGCTTACTCAACTCTCCCCTCCCCCAGTGGCATGGGGGAGAGAATTGGAGGAAAAGGCAAGAAAACTCATGGGTTGAGATAAGAAAAGATTAATATTTGGCAGTAAATTAAATAAAATAATAATACTAACAATGCTAATACTACTAATATTACTACTAACAATATGTAGTGAAAATAATGGAAAACCCAAGTGATACAACCACTTAAATGGAACAAAACCCAAGTGATACAACCGCTCAGCACTTGTTGACCAATGCCCAGCTGTTCCCTGAGCAGCTGGAGCCTGAGCCAGAGCCTGAGACACCTGAGAGTCAAAACCCTGGTCCATTGCCCCCAGTTTATATCCTGAGCATGATGTTTGATGTCATGGCAAGGCAAGGCTGGATGTGGCTTTGAGCAACCTGGTCTAGTGCAAGGTGTCCCTGCCCATGACAGGGGGGTTGGAACTAGATGATCTTTAAGGTCCCTTCCAACCCTAACCATTCTATGATTCTATGAAATGTCCCTTTGGTCATTTTGGGTCAGCTGTCTGGGCTCTGTCCCTTCCCAACTTCTTGTAGTGAAGAAGCTGTGGATACAGGGGCAGTATGAGAACCTGAAAAAGTCCTTGACTTGATATAAACATTGCTTGGCAACAACTGAAAATATTAGTATGCTGTCAATATTCTTGTCACACAAATTGAAAAATAGCCTCATACTAACTACTGTGAGAAAAATTAACTCTTCCCTAACCAAAACCAGTACACTAGTTCACAAAATTAGATAAATACATATTTGCACTATACTTACAATGTGAAGAGCATGTCTAACCACATAAACTTGTATGAAAATGAGTAAAAATAATGTCTTTCCACAAAATGAAAATTAAGTATTCTAAAAAAAAAAAATCATATGTAGATATTACTATATATTCTATTTTATAACCCAGACAAGTTGATTTTGAGACACGATGGTGAATATTGAAAACACTGTCAGTGAAGAATCTGTTGACACTGCTAATGTAGTCTCAAAGGTGCATGCTATACGTTCTTGTCACCAGGACAGGGGCCGTGGGAAGGGGAGAGGGGTGGACTTTAGCTGGATGTCAAGGCTGTCTGGTCTGGTGCACAGCTGATCTAAGGGTCCCAACAGAACCACCCCAACCAGCCTTGTTACAATCAGCCTTTGAGACTACTCTAATGTATTTCGAGATTCTTTTCTCCCTTTATTTCACAGCATGGGGAGAATGTGTATCTGTTGGGATTGGTCCCAATCATCTCACCTGCTAATTATGTACAGTAATACAGCCTCTCTCCACTACTATTGGTTCAGTAAAGCTAATTATGGTTCATCAGCCACACAGACATGAATTATTGTGATTCCCACAGACTGCTGATAACCACTCCAGAAGACATGATATTACTTACAATAGTCTGCTGTAGTGTCACATTGTTTTTTATAAGAGTTACAGCAAATGAAATATACAAATTAACTACATATTCACACATAACCACTTAAAACCACACATTGCTGATAGTGAATTTACCATCAACTGGAGGAAATATTTAATCTGTGTCTTGGTGTGGGCATTCATGTCAATTATCTCCTTCTTGGAAACTTTCTGAAAGCTTACAAGAAAAGTGCTATTTTGCTTATGTATAGGGGTTTTAAATTGCAAAATACCTGATGTGGTCATAGAAAATACATTATATTTCTCTGTTGTTTAGGCAATAACATGAATCAAAGTTTATCTCCTTAGAGTTCTGTTCATTACAAAATAAATGCAAATATGAGTTTAAGATACGAGTGGATTCCCAAAAGAAATAATGTAGATATTACAGAGACAGTGTACTAAAATATTTATTAGCTATTTTGAAGATGATTTGAAAAGACATTTTCTATTATATAGTAAATAAAATTGGCAAGCTGAGACTAACTACAGCCTCTCTAACCAAAACCTAATTGAACATTTTAGGATTTTGATCCCTGTCATAGTCTTATGCATGATTTTTCTTTGTGAGAAAGGGGGAAACTGCATTTCATCTTCATGCCAAAAACTTCACATATTTGTTAATGTCCTACTTCCAAAAATAACTTTGTGTCACCATAAAGGGTCACCATAGGGTCACCATAAAGTATTCTCCTTAAATTTACTAAATTTTGTCAAAACATTTGAAAAATTATGTGAGACTTTTACGATTGTTTCAATTTCTATCAATTCTGGAAAGAAGATAAACAATTCTGTAAATTATCATTCTTATTTTTTGAAAAGGGAGGCTACATAGAGAATCTTCAGATAATGATGATTTTCAAATACATTGTTTCCACAAAGGGTTTTCATTATTATTTTTGTTAATTGTTATTTATGTCTTAGCAGGCACCCTTTCATGTATTCTCTGCAATTCATTTTTTTAGAATTGTTGTTTACAATTATTTTAAATACAAAATACTTTTATCAGTATAGGGCCTAAATGCATTATGTTTCCATATATACATAGAGAGCAACTCATTCTGTTCAAGTGCTGGATTAGACATAGTAAAAAGCAGAGTTACATGCACGTTAATTGTAGGCCACTGAGAATGGAGAAATTCAGGTCAAAAATGATGTGCTTCTTGCTCTTTAGAAGTTATTGCTATGGTTTTCAAGTTGGAACATTTACGTGTGAGATGCTGAGAATGTGCTGCCACCTTGTCCTCCTTGCCACTGACAGACATTTTTCAACATAGGTAATCGAAACAGGAAATTTTTCTTGCAAGTATTGTGGTACAGAAGAGACTAAAGAGGAAGATAGGTGAAGGCTAGGATGCTAATCTTTAATAAGCAGGAAAGCAAGTCAGTATTTTCATGCCGTTAAGGATTGCATTGAAGACAGAAGTGCTCAAAACGGAAATTTTTTTTTGTTTCTTTCACAAAATTATTTTTGTAAATTTTTTGCATAAAATACACCATAACCGGGTTAGCTGAATTAGAAATAGCTGAATTTCAATATGGAATTTAACATTCCATAACCTCCTTTCCTTATTAATATTTTTCTATACTGTAACGTGTTGTGAATGCTTGTGTGGTGGCGAAGTTCAGTGTTTAAGAGACAATTTTACTTCTGGCTCTGTAGGGCTCTAATCCTGAACCTTTGTGACCAGTGTAAACGCTGAAGTTTTCTGTGCATGAGATTATCATGCAATGTTTGTTAGTTAGGATATGTGATATCGTAGTTAACGTGACTATTTCCTGTGCAAGTATATTCTGGTTCAATGATACAAAAGCTTACGGGCATTGTTTGTCATTGTTTAATACTGCAGTTTTATTAAACTCTTCCTGGAACCATTTTGTATCAGAAATAAGAGACTAAGGCAGATTAAAATGTCATTATTAGTATTATTTTAGATGCCAACAGGCTGTGTATAAATAGGCGATGAACTATTAACATTACTAAAAGTCATGTTAAATTGAGTGACAAAAATGGGGTTTAGGCTATACTGAATTAAATTTTCATAAAACTGTCAGCAGTTTGGCATATTTATAAGCCTGCATTAGCAAAGAATAGAATATTCTTCTTTACAAAGTAGAAAAATATCACTGTCCCATCATTTTAAAAAATAGTTAAATATTAATAATAAAAACTGATTTCAGACCTCTAGATCTATGTTCTATCACTATTTCATTTTAACTTTTTTATTGAAACACCGATTCAGATAAAGTGAAATGTGAAACCCCCTGGCTTAAGGGGAGGAATTTAAATACAAGTGTATACATGAGGAAAAACAAAAAGAGACTCTGCTAACATCTGAGTTCAACATCTTTGATTTAATGTTTAGATCACAGGGGACAGATATGAATAACCAGGCTGATGCATATTAAACTAGTTGGAGCTATTTTTAAGTCAATGGTTTTGTTCCTGCTGTACTCATTAGAGGAAGAGACTTAACTGATCTCGTGGCCTTTAGAATGATTTGCAAAACACTTTAAATTAGCATGGCTTAAAATAGAAAATACAGAAAAGAATTTTATGAAGGGTTTCATGTAAGAAGAGTAAGAACTAAGTGAAGGAAAAAGAATAAATAAATCACTCTGCATGAATTGGAGAGAGTAGGAAAATGAGGGCACTTCACTTGCATGGAAAAGTTCTCCAACAGATATGATATTAAATGACTACATAGTATTAAAATAAAGGCAGACGAGAAGAAAATTAGAGTTTTGGTGTTTATGGACTATTTAGTTCAATCTACATTACTTTAATGAGACAAACAATGAAATAGAGACTAAGAATAGAAGGAAGGAAGGGTTGCCCGTTTCAATTTTGGATGCAGCTGTGGTAAAAGGCATAGAGTGGCAAATGTGGAAGTAGTTGTGGACACCTACACCAGACATCGTATTAAAATGAGGAAACAATGAATGAGACAAAAGACAGTTGGGAAGGGACTTTCAGGCAGCACTAAGGATTTCCTGGTAGATCACTATGAAGATGAGGGATGATTATTATGGAAAAGTAACCCTTAAATGTTATTTCATTTGACTACTGAGGATTTTGGATCTTCCATACATTTTAAACCAAGTCAGGACCAATCAACCATAGCTGCTTTTGTGTGCTCGCTAACCCACCCCTCCATGAAGTAGGATTGTTTGTCCCTAAGAAGTTCATTTCTGCCCTATAGCCATGGTGAAGTTTGTCAAATGTAGATGCAAGGATAACTGGAGTTTTATAATCACTATCGTATTCCCTGACTTCCTCTGATGTGTTTGGGATTCCACAGTTGTATAATTGTCTTGACTGAGATGGCAGTAATAAAATCTAAGAGTCTCTTTTTCCTCTTTATGCCTGCAGTTCGAGTCCAAAGGGCTTCTGCATCACACATATGGTACATTATGTAGTTAACTTGCTAATCATTAACACTTAACACATAGCTCTCTTCCATCACTGTAAAGGTGGTATCAAGGCAATGTGTATTAATTTTACAGCAGCCCGTTAATTGCCTCCCTTTTCCAAATTTGCCATAAACAATTATACTGATGTTCCAGTTCAAGACTAGACATTTTGGTTGTCCCATCTTAATTTTTAGACTTTTACCACGTATGTAAAGCATGTGTGTTACTGTTTTGGTCTTCTGTAGTCTACTTACTAGTCTACTAATTCGTTTTGTTTTCCCTGATACCCAGTGAGTCTCTGAGTATTGCTACCCTACGCATGGTCCTTTACTCAGCGATACACTATTTCTGTGACTTTACTAGAAGGGGTGAGTCTTTGCCTATCAGCTACCCCTTGCTCTGCAGTGACCCAGTTAAGCTCTTGGTTCTACTTGCCAGCAGGTTGGGTTCCTTATGATTCAAATAAAGACCATCCTTTCTGCCCTTTTATTTCGGAAGTGTCCTCAAATCCTGATTAATCTTCATCTCTTTCCTTACCCATCTTGGAAGCGAGGAAGAAGGGAAGTGTTAAACTTGAACTGTTTTCCCTAAGTTTAAGAAAGCGCTAAAGGCTGGAGGGAAGGAGGGACGAGGAAAAGTGTTTTGTAAGAGCTAAGTAAGAATGACAACAGATAATAAGAAGTGAGAAGGGTGATGGCTAGTTGGACACATCAGGTCATTTACTTGAAGGGTAAATTACAGATGAGATATAAAAGCAAAGTCAGGAGATGGAAAAACCTTTATGGGATCTAGAAGTTTGATTTGAAGAAGTTAAGCCTTAAGAAAAAAGTCAGGAAATTGGAAGCGTTTAATAAAACAGTGGAATTGTAACAAAGCTATAAATCCTTTAGACATGAGATTTAGATAAGGGAAAAAAATGGTAAAATTACAATAGGGAAGAATCAAAGGAGGAAAATGCATAGAGTTTTAAACACTGTTTTAAAACCCTTTAAAACTAAGGTACAGACAAGGAGTTCATTTTGTGCAACTGTTCCTCCCTACTTTTCAGACACTGAGTATTGACCTTACAGGCATCTGTGGTCAGATACAAGACAGCAATTTTTATGTTACGGTATTTATTATATGAAAAGGATTAACAAAAGTTTAACAAAACAGGTAGAGACAGTGTTTCAATAAAAAATTGTTATGTAAAGTTGGCTGTTAGCACGTTAGTAAATATGTGTGTGTTCATGTGATTATATGTAAAGGTTTTTAGATATAAGAATGATGGAGTGTATTCTAAAGAGGCATCTGTGTTGATTATTATACAGGTATTTATCCCCTGCAGCTGGAGGAACCCAGCCTGGCAGGGTAATTTGAAGAGTGTAGTCATATCTTAAATTCCTATTTTGGGCAGTCTTTTAAATTCCCAGAGAAAGACTGTACAAACAAAAGTATGAAATGTATAGATGCAGTTTTTGAGGTGTCCATACCTACAAGTGCTGACTTGCTTTTAAAAAAAATTCTGAATTCATGCAGTGGTTTCAAAGGTATGTTTTATCAGTCTCCAGAGAAATGGAGTTGGCTCATACATTAAAACTCACTACTGTTATGCTACTTCCAACTGCTGATTATTATTGTAATCTTTATATATTTTTATCATAAAATAGTACTTCTTATTTTGAATAGGGAGACCTACCTGCAACTGTGCACTGGGTTTTACAGGACCAAACTGCAATCAGACGGTCTGTGATCATTTTTGCCAAAACGGAGGAACCTGCAGTGTTACTGCTGGGAATCAACCCTTTTGCAACTGTTTGCCTGAGTACACAGGAGACAGATGTCAGTATTGTAAGTAATCTTTCCAAACTCTTACAGCTGGATTTATATTCTCTTAAATCTGGATTCGTACTAAAAGTTCTACAAAATGGAAGTTTGATTTGAGTGATTTTTCTCCAACACGCATTGCTCCAAGATGATTCATACTGCTAAGGCAATGGGATCTGATGTATTCAAGTGGTCTTTGAACATATTTTGACAATATCCATCTTCATGTGTAGAAGAAAAAGCCTTTTTAGGAATGATTTATTTTAGTATTTTCAGGAGTCAATATGTACAATGAAGCTGTACAAGACAGCTGACTGTCAGTAGAAATGGGATAATTGTGTTAAGTTTTTTCTACTTCAGCTTCTTATGTTTGTTCTGCTCATGGGTACCTAAACATAGCGAATTGACGTAGTTGGTTAAAACAGTTCTCTGGTACCATTTATCTTTACAGGTCATCACTTGTGTCTCCAACTGCTACCTTACCTTTTGTTTTTATTTCTACCACCAGTAAGCAGTGTATTGACTTCAGGTTTCTCACCTTCAGTATGGTTTCTGCCTCCCCCTAGTATTAAGAATTAGGATTTCTAAGTATTACTCTTCTTTAATTCTCAGGAGTTAGGTTCTATCCTCTGCATCTGAAGTTCTCCATAGTTTGCCTTTCCACTGACCCATCAGTCATTTCCGTGCCTTTAGAAAAGCTCTTTGTGCTTTTTAGAACTCTCTTTAAATTTTTACTTCTTTTACAGAGAAGAGGGGAAATATCAACCAGTAGGCCTCCTGATCTTACTCCATTTGTCCTTCTTTTCTTTCCATGCTTTCTCTTAGCATGGATCACCTTTATCTGTTTTCCAGTGACTCAAGACATTTGACCATAATCCTGAATTTCTTCTTTTGGTCACTCACTTCAAAATTACAGTTTGTCTTTTCCACATGATGACTCAGTAGCCACCCTAACCTAAAACTGACTATTTTTTCTGAGATCAGAATTTTTTTTTTTTAATCTCCTTTTTCTACTCCTGCCTTGCTTTGAGTGTAACAGTCATAGAGGACTCTAGGTCTATCAGAACAGAACATGAAATGTGAAAGCTGTCATCGCTTTTGTACATAATTCAGTGAATTTGCTGGAGAAGGCTAGATTTAAAGAAAATGGAAGGGAAATTGGCTGTTATAAAGGTCTGTGTTAGAATTATCTGGAAGTTACAAAAAATATTTAGTTTTAGTGAAAGGTCTGTCAAACAAGGAAAGGGTTAGTGTATATCTCAAATAGGATTTGTACTGAAGTAAACGGAACGTGTTTCCAGTTGGGAGACTATGAAATAAATTGAAACCTTTGAATGGAAAACCAGCAGTAATTGTCATTCTTTCCCAATTGGTATTAAACAAACTGCACGGATCCACAAATAACTATCTGCAAACACAATTGGGTATTTGAAAACAGTATAGTACATAAATCATGCACAGACAGACACACAGAATAAGAAAAAATATTTACTTGAGGCTTACCCGAAACCAAACAAATTGTTTCTAGTTGAATGCTTCTGCAAACATCTTTTCTTTCTTTTTCTTTTTTCTTTTTTTTTTTTAGTTAATTTAAATGTAAATTTAGGGGGACATTTTAAACAGTGCTTATTATCAGATTTGGATTGTCCACTGACACTTTGTAAAAATGTCGTAATACAGGGACTTGAACCCATTGTAAAATGCAATATAAAATTAAGCTTTTGTTTATTTAAACAGTAATACTTTCAGGAAAATAAGAGTCTTAAAAATTTTTAGGGTTTTTTTTTCATAACTGCTCTATGAAATTTTACAGGTTTACAGTTGTTAATATGTATATAAATTCACAGCAATGATTTTTTGCTTTATTCACACATGACTTTTTGTTGTATTCAATGCATTCACACTGTATGCATGTTGCACTATATTAATATAACATTATTGGAAAGAGGGGTTGCCTCTAAGATATCTTTTTCAGTCTTTCTATGATGCGATTGAACCTAGTTCATACGCAAAGGATTATAGATGAATGTGCATAGGTATTTTACTCATGCTCCCAAGCTGAAAATATTATTAGTGTCTTTTATGGCAGGGAGAAGACATTTATTTGCAGTACTGCAGATTGCCAAGACCTTATTTTCCTCATACTTATCGTTTCCAATTACCCAATGTGGAGTTTCTTCTGTGATTAGTTCACATAAGGGCTAATAACCAAAATGTGTGCCTCGTGTCAAGACATTGGCACTGCTGAAATAAATTTAAGTGAATGAATTTACATAGAATTCCACTAACAATGTGTGTGTTATTATATACACATGTATTTGATGTATTTGAATATAACTCTCTGTTTTAAATTCCCGAAATAAAACATACAGACTAGTTAAAGTTCATTTCTTGTATCATTTAAGGCCCAAACAGCCTAAGAAACAGAAAATGTTTTCACACAGTTGCAGTCATTCAAAGTGGATATAGTGATCTCACAACGTGTTTCTTTCCCTGAAAATGAAATTCCTTTCTTTAGGTGAATTTTAAAAGAATTTTTGTGTGTGTGTGATTTCACTCCAAAGGTAGCATACCTATGTTTGATATAGAATTTAGAGGTGTTTCTGACTACAATCAGTACTAAAACCCAGTAATTGTTTTACAGTATGAACTTCTTAATTCAAGGTTTTGGAGGGGTAGGGGGTGGTTGTCCTAATGTAGATGGAGACATCCACCTCTTGCAATGCTGTTTTCATAAAATGTCTCAGTATTAGCTGTCAAACTATGATAGCTTTTTCTCAAAAAACAGCTCCCCTGTTGCTAACTACCATTCTGAACCTAGAATCAGGGATTAAGCTAATACAGATGCAGAGTTCAGAACTGATACAACTATCAGTTACTACATCTGCCCGTCAACAACACCACCAGAAGCTCAATGCAACGTCAGCTACACAGAACTGGAGAATGTATTAGAAACGGGGAGAAATAAAGACTTTGAATGATTTGGCCCCATTAAGGAGCTGAAATGATGAATTAGGAGAAAAAAAATGTCACTACCACATAAATAAAAATGACCCTAAAATGTTCAGATACCAGTATTTTGTAGTTCTGGAAGCTCCTTCAGTCAAGCAACTTGGATTTTTTTTTTTTTTTTTTTAAGGGGATATGGAAAAAAAATATCAGGCAGTTGCTGGTGCTTCTAAAGAATTAAAGAATTTGCTACTTGAAATCTCAGTCCTGCTGACATTTAGGCAGTTAAATAAGATAATGGGGTCTTGCACAGTCTGTAAAGATAAGCATATATATTTTTTTTTTGTAGAATTTATGGATTATATCTTCATGTATTATTATTAGAACTTCATAAAATTTTAATATGTGTATAAATGAAAATAAAACTTAATTATTTCAAAATACTGTTTCCATTTCAGTTTAGCATAATGCTGTTAATGCTAACATGAACATATCAAAAGATTGTTATTCAGCCAATGTCCAATTAGATACATTAATATTACTCTGCTTTTCTCATCAGTAGTTTTTATATTATGTGGGATGATGCCATAAATGGTTAGACATCTAGAAGAGCAAAAAAAATTCTCTTAGAAGTTTATCCTTGTAACACTTCTCAAGTCTACATCATTTTAAGTATCTGTTTATGGGTGGTTTTGATTCTTGTAGCTGCCAGTGTGCCACCAGCTCCATTTATCATTTTGGTTTTATTAAAGTGTCTTTTATAACAGAGAAAAGTAAGGTATCACTTTTTATATGACACTCCTTAATGTCTTTTAGTAATTAGTTTTCACGCTGCTTGCAGATGTTTGCCACCATTATTGTGTGAATTCTGAATCGTGTACTATTTCTGAGGATGGAAGTGTAGAATGTGTCTGTCCAGTACGTTTTGAAGGTCCAAAATGTGAAGTGGACAAATGTATCAGATGTCATGGGGGACACTGCATAATAAACAAGGACAGCAATGACATAGTATGCAAGTAAGTGTGTGTAGAGGGGTTGGTTGTGTTCAAAACTACATATTTAATAGCCATTATATGGCATTATCCTTTAAATCTCTTACACAGGCTAGCTCCTCAACCAGTCACATCAGACAGTTCCTTTGTGTGGCTCCTGCCCACACAAAGCCCACTGGCTCCTGCCTTTTTAAACCAACTTTTGGAGCACCCCTCACTGGGGTAAGCATAACGTAGCAGGAGACTGAATGCATCTTCACTTGGAAAAATTGGAATATTTAATAAAGTTAAGAGTAGAGTTTTACCACCCTGTTGAAATTTGTTCATTCTGCAGTATCTGTGACAGTGACAGACATATTGTATACTAACAAGGGCATATATACTAAGATATGCTGCTGTGTTGCTGAGTGATTATTTTGTATAATAACAGTTCATTTTCATAAAAGGAAAGATTAAATACTTTGTGTAATAAGCTTGCTGCCTATGCTAGCTTTTCAAAGTGGAAACCTAGAATTCTAGCGATCAGTACATCTTACACATATCAAAAAAAAAAAATCAAACTTTAATATATAGATCATTCTAAGGGAATTCACTAGATTTAATAAAAGACTGATTGTTGTTTGTATTTTTTTGAACCATGACAGCTGCACTAATGGAAAGATTGCCTCTACCTGTCAGTTATGTGATGGCTACTGTTACAATGGTGGTACATGTCAACTGGACCCAGAGACAAATATACCTGCCTGTCTGTGAGTATCCTGCATTGCATAGATTATTAAATTATCTGTGTGCCAAGGAATAATAAAATTATTATGCATGTGTCTGTATTTTTGATCTCTTTAGGATGTGTAATAGCATAATGTATTGGTTGTAGTTGTAACTTACTGTACTCTGGCTATTTTTGTAACTTGATACCTTACCTTTTTGCAACATGTTTTTTGATGGATATAACTTAAGATGTATATTTCTTCCGGAATGGAATCCGGAGGTACAGGATGGTTGCCTGCCCTGCTTCTCAAAGGTGGATTAAGTCTTTTCTCCTATAAAAATGGTCAGAGGTGGGGACAGTCCCCTCTTGTAAGGAACCTGATGGCTTCAGAATAGGAAGAATAATGCCAGTGATTGTCTCCTTTGAGGGTTCGAGGATATGCTGATGTATCACTTGTTTCTGCTCCAACCTTCACACTGTCCACAGTGGCTTAGTTCTGTGGAGAGATTATTCTCTCCTGCCTGCACCATTGTTAAGAGAATAATTTAGGATGGTTTTCTTAAGCCCAGACATCAAATATCAGAAGAAATGGGATTCTGTAGTCTATAGACGGTGAAGTACAGTCTTAATAGGTAGGATCAAAAACCTACATTTCTAGTCCCTTCTTGAGAGCTATGGTGTATCTTCTTTTTCAGCTGCTAAATATAAAATACAGAAGTAGTCATTGTAGGAAGAATTAATTTCTTTCCTGCTCCCACTTACACTGAGTTACGGGTTTTTTTTAAACTTTTGCCTAATAAATGATCCAGTCATTTCTGCACTGCGGCAAAGCTTCACTGTGGATAGTCTTCCACTTCTCAGGACAGTCTGGAGGACAGAGCATCCTTCAGGAACATTTGAAGTGTTGGAAGAGAAAATTGGACTTGAGTGTCTCATTTCAGGGTGGCATAAATAAGTTATTGTCCAAAGGAATCTGTCATTACAACTTTGTAAATAGAGCTACAGCCATCCCTTCGTTATGTGGATGTGTATGAGGTAGGTGATCTTGAGAGAGAGCACCTGTGGTATTCAGACTCTCAAGAAGGTTACACAGAGAAATGCCTAGATTTTGTAGTCCGACCAGTGTAAGAGACAGAACAACTGTACCTGCCGGTGAGAGCTCAAGCACTTCTGCATGTGCAAAGGGACAAAACTGTAGTTGCTGTGCTGTTGAAAAGAAGTTGCCAATAGATGTTTGCAGCTTTGGGGTTAGAGACAGTGGAAAGCACTTCTGCACAGTAGTCTTTATTCAGCTGAAAATGCTTTAAGTGCTTGTGTCTCTTTTCCATTATTATTTAGATCCAGCCCTTTTTACATGTTAGCTGTATCTCCTTAAATGTTTTCAGTGGAGGACTAGAGAGACTCATACATCTGAGCAAAAGGGGAATATCACAGCTGTAATATGTAAGGCCCAAAGATGATGACTAAGTCTGGTGATTCATTGCCTTAAACCCCTAGAAGGGCTATTGTTGAAGCTTGTGATTTTTTTCTTTTATTTTTCCTTGTAAAACTGGCTTATTTTTTTTTCAAAATCATATGGAACACCATAGCATCTCAAGGAAGAAAAGGTTTCATAACCTTAATTTGTGTATAGATTTGCATAAATGCTTCAGCATATGCCTACACTGTTAACAGTGGTAAGAAAACAGTCGTGAACATTTTTAAGGCCATTGCAATCTGATGGATCAATACAAATGTATAGTACATTTGACAAGAATGCTTCATTAAGGATGTTAGATTCCTGAACCCATCAGTTAGGGTAGGCCCATTGTTTTACAAGTGTTTGATCAACGCTGATGAGCAAACTTTTCCGTGTAGTCAGATTGGACCTTCCATGAAAAAAGAATATTAATTCTGTTATCTGTGGGTGTGTGCCTGTCTGTGTGTGCGTGTCTTGCCATCATTATATATAACGCATTTAAAATCTGTTCAGCAAAAGGCAGAATATTTATATAGGTCTATTTTACTGAAATTCTGCAGATGCTCTGTGGGGTTTAAAAGTCAGCGCTGTGACCAGAAAGTGAACCCTTGTGATTACTACTGTCAGAATGAGGGAATTTGCACTTTAACTGCGTTTAATGAACCGAGATGCAAGTAGGTTTAACCTTCCACTTAATGCTGCACATTCTGTGACATCATTTCAGGCCACAGTTCATTGGTTCAAGTCATGCACATTCACATACATTTCACAATATATACTTAATCTGGGGGCTCATTTCTATAACACACACTTACCCTCTGATAGTTTCACTGATGAGTATATTTAAACATACTTTTGGAGTTTCTGTATCATTGGAGGAAGAAATAAACTTTATTTTTAATAAGTGAACTGAAAATACTGAAAATGCTGCTTGGCTTTTGTTGTTCACATTTTGAGATATTTTGCCAAGTTAATCCTGCACAGTATGAAGTTTAGCAAACAGTGACGTTGTGAATGTTCTGTAGCCCAAACCTGACTATTTCTTATCTGTAAAGGGAAAGGAACAGAAGAGCTGTTTGGGTACAATTTCAGGAGTTAAGCTTGTGTTTATAAGTCTTGCTGTTAACTTTATAGAAATAATGCTGTAAAATAGAAACTGCTAAACAATAATATAAGCTACATCATAATGTTGACTTCTCCTCTGATAAAAAGCGTATAAAACAGATACATTTGTATGCTGTATTTCTCTAAAAGTTTTTAGGTCTATTTCATAAAGGGAAAATTTTAATCTTCATCAGGGAAAGAAACAACCTTAGTCTCTGAAAATGCCACAAGGCAGACAAAGAGAGAGATATGAAATACCAGTCAGATGAACATAGCTTTAGTCAACAATTGTGGTGCAAAAGTCAGAAGTGCAATCGTGAGCTAAAGACCTAGACTCAAACACCCTTAATCTTATTTCATCTAAATGCATGGTTTGTGAAAACGTAAAATGCTGTGGGAATGTGATGTGGTTGTCTGGTGGGTAGCAATGACAGTGACTAGCTATGGTGGATAATCTCAGTTTTTCCTTAAATGTGGTCATATTTCCTTCATTGCCATTCTCAAGCAATGAAACTCTATGACTTGAACTGTCATAAATCCACTGGAAAATAGATTAATGTTCTGACTACTGCTTCTTAAACTTTGAAGAGTATGAAGTGGGTTGAACAGCATTTGTAAGGGACAGGATTGCTTTGTCTCTGTGTATCATACTTGGGCTTTCAGAATAAGGCAGACCTAACTTGTTGCTTCCCATAAGGTCATGTTTTGCAAGTACCTTTTCTCCTTTTTCTTTAAAATGCTCTGAAGAAGGTAACAGTGAAAAATTTCTTGTGAAATGTTCTAATAAGTGCAATAGTCTGAAAATAAAGAATTGAGAATCACTTCTGAATTGTACATTTTCACCAATTTTACGAATGTGTTAATAATTTCAACTGTAAATAGTTTTTGATTTAATGATGGATTTTTACTGAAAAAGATACAAAATAATGTTGTAGATTTTTTTAATATTAATTTTTATAGCCAATAGGGGTTAATTTCTGTTTCAACTGGAGTGAAAACTGACATACTGACAGTAGAATTTCAGTAAAGTTAATTGAATTAGGAACCTTCTTAGTAGCATTGATATTTATTTTTGTGGCACTGCCTGTTCTCATCATCTTTTGATCTCATTTAACTCTGTTTACTGTCGAATTGAGAAAGGTATTAAAGTAAGGGATTTTAAATCATATTTGAATCTTAGTCTTTGAATTGATTGCATTAATTTTAACCTCTCCGAGCTTCTGTGTGAGGCCAGATGCCAACAATGGCAAGAATTCATGCTAGCAAAAAAAGGTATCATAGGATTTACAGGTCCAGCGATCTATTCTTCCTACTTTTCTAACTGCATATTTGAAAGAAGTGTGGATACTGAAAAGCTGTGCTGCCAGACTCTTCTTCCAGGGAGACGAAGATTTTTTTTTTCCTTTAGATACATTTGAAGCCACTGCCCAGGACATGCTTTGGTCAAAGTTTGAACTCCTCTATAGAATGTAATGAAACAGGCTTCAGAAATCCAAGGAAAAGTATTAGCTTTCTAGGACAAAATGAGGCTCTTAATTTCTTTCTGAAAGATATAATTACAGAAAAGTGGAAAACGAAGGCTTAAAGGAGACAGAACATAAATGAAAAGCTGGACTTGCACAAAAATGGTGTTAGTCTATTTTCTTTCTTCCAACAACTAAAACACTGATACCAAAGGACTATTTGTTTTGAAAGCTGTGGTTCATCTCGTTAAGAAGATTGTCTTCCACAGAAAATATGAGGAAGGAATTGCAAGGTTTTGAACATAGCGAATTACTCGTTTTGTTTACTTGTTATTTATTCTTACTGTGACAGTATTCCCAAGACTGCTTTTATTAGGCACTTGTGCTATACAGTAGAGTGAATACTCCAAGCTCAAGTAAAACGAAAAGCAGTAAAGCACATCAGTAATATAATTGCTTTTATCAGAACTGAACTGTCCTATTGCTTTCATCTTGGCCAGGTTATCTGAATATAGCTTTTTTTTTTTAAATAAATGTATTGTAAGGTGGAAAAGGGAAAACATGGAAGAAAAGAAGGTGGTAGAGAAAGATTAAATTCAACTTTCTCTTTAGTGTGAGGAAGAGTTTGAGGTGAATTGGTAATCAGAAGTTTAAGTTTAAATGAAACTTGAAAAATAATTCACTCCATCACATGCAGAATATGAGTGTAAAAAATACTAGTGTTCCTGTTGCCTCTTTAGACTGATCGTTGGGTCAGTACAGCCACCATTGTCCGTGTCTAGGAATGGTTAAAAGAATCTTCTGAATTGTTTCTTTCTTTACGAAGCTGGGTGGCTTAGAGGAAAAGGAAGAGAAGCAAATAGTCATTTGATAGAGCTGAAGACAATTACAGTGATAGAGAAGAAGTGTAACTCCATATGTCTCAGTTCTCCTTGCCAACTTCAGTTCAAGCTCCAGTTGCTCCCAATGCCTTGTGCTTTTCTGGTGCCAAATTATTCTTAACTGGGGCTTGTTTATAATTTTGTCAATCTGACACTGGCAAGCAGAAGGCTTCAGGAAGGAAAGCAGTAATCCCATGCTCCACGAGAGTCATTGTGTCAGGGAACAGGAGTCTCAAAGGTTTTCTCTGTAAGTTTTGCTCCACTGTTAGGGAAAATGGTTTATCCCTCCAGCCTACACGTGTGGCCACGCTATATATGACACGTCTCTGATCTCTGAGAGACACTTACCTAAACACTGACATTTTTCTTAACCAGTCTCTAATTCATGGGTGGGTGATTTTTAGAAGAAATAGGAAATGGCTGGTTTTATTGTCGTTCAACAGGAACTTCTCTTTCTCACAGCCAGATCAATCGAGAATGCAAACTTTATACATAATCAAGCCCTTATCATTCAGTAAAGAGAATAGAGAATAAGATTTATCTGTTCTAAAGGGCAATCCTAAAGCCATAGTTACACAGAGGGGAATTATAATCCTATAAGAACATGCTATCCTGTCACCAGCCTGCACTGTTAGGGTACGTTTTTATTTTCTCTTCCTACGCCAAGTTTTTTTAAACTTGAATCACAAAATATTAGGTGCACATTGGAAATAGAAGTTTTGCTTTTCATGTAACCAGTTTACAAATGAATGAAAGCCTTACTCTAGCTGCATATAAGCCACTGAAAAAGGAACGTTTGTTGAAGTTGGTCTCCAGTTTGAATCAATATTCTGCTGTGTTTTAAAAGATAAAGAGTATGCAGTGATTTGTCTTTGGATATGAGGTCTTATGCAATCTATTCGTAGTGGGTTTTTTAGGAATATAAAGTACATTCTTCTCCCCCCACACCCCCTCCCCACCCTTATCGTCCTTCTTATTCAATAACAAAGGTTGTAAGATATTTTAATGTCAGAATGTTAAAATTTGAGGTACTGTCTTTTTCTGAAAAATGTACCATTGAGAGTGTCTTTTAAAGAAGTGTGATCTTACATATAGTTACTGTCTTTTTAGCATTCACATACTAAGTTTTTTAAAGATATCTTTAGTACTACTCACTAATGGGTTGGGGAGCGTGTGATGTGCATAACACTAGAAGCACATGAGATATGTCCGAATTGCTCCAGTAACTTCACAAATCCATTGAAAACAGAATGAACAGGAGAGCAGATTCATATGGGAAATGATCAAAAAATGTTTGGGGTTTTTTTTAATTTATTTCACAAACTGTCAGTTCCATCTGTTCTATCAGTCTGTCTTTTGTTTCAGTAATTACCTTTATTTGCTTCTCTGTCTCCTTCTCACTAATTATCTAACTGTATATATATTCATCAAGAGAAGCAAGGTTTAGGAAGGGATTATAGCTTGTATGACACCAATGAAGAGAGCTGGAAGAAACTTAAACTTTCAAGTGCACAAGATCATCACTGGCTGTTGCATAGGTGGTGCTGTATCAATTTCTTTAGTACAGAATATTACCCTCTCCTCCATTTTTTCTTTTCTACCTTCACCGTAAGTATAGGCTGCTATAATTCCATGTTGTTATTTGTCTTACTATAATTATTATTAGTATTATGATTATTATTTGCTTCTGCACCTGGATGTAATATTGTAATATTATTTTTAATATTATTATTAGCATCTGCAAATAAATGTGATCAAACCATAATATCCTTACATTAGGCATAGAAATATAATGAAGAACAGTTTCTGTTACTTCAACTTTATAATCAAAACCCATAGAAGATATAAGGATCAATATGATTTATGTAAAGCCATCTAAATTTAAAAAGAGCTTTTAAAGGCTCTAATGAGCTTTTCAGCAATACTGCATGACTGTGACTGAGGACGTTAAGGTGAAACAAGTAAGACTATGTTATGGTGGCTAATTAAGAGGATAGTAATTTGTTCCTTCTTAGGTTACATTCTGCATAGAGGTGTGTGCAATTTTGCGTGTCTACAGTTCAGAGCCTTTGATTCCTAGGTGACATCTGAAAAGGAGAACTTCAGAGGACAGTGTACAGCATTAAATAAGTTGTCTGTGGATAGACGTGTTGACTGTTCAGAGGGCTTCAGGTTGTGTGTGTTATATTTCTACATTAGAATAAACATAATTTGTTCTATAATGAAGAACATGTCATCCTGGGTAGTTTAATTGCTTGCAGTAAGCAGATGCATGACTTAGAGAGCAAATTAGATGGAGAAATCAGTGGTCTTTCAGATTTAATTAAAAGGCACATATTATACAGGAGCTTGAAAGAAAACGTAAGTTGAGTAATAGAGGAAACTGAAAAGTGAAGGGTGGAGAAAGAATAAATTATTTTATTTCTAAACTGAGAATTGTGGTGGAGTACTACCTTAAAGACAAGAGTGAACAGATGAGGAGAGAACAAGTAGTGGAATTGCTTAAAAGTGTTAACAAGAAGCTTCAGTGTGGAAGTGGAGACATGGATAAATTAGAACAAACAATTCCTGCAGGAGTGAAATAAACAGGAGAGATATTCTTGACAGATTTATTTCCAGTCTGTTGGAGAGAGACACTGTGTGCGTCTGTGGGTACACGCACATGTGTGCACGTATGAGTGTTTATATCATGGAAATGAGGAAGAAGAGTGCATTCCTCTTGATGGAGGAACTTCCCTCCAGCTCGTATTTCTGTGATGTTGTACCTTCCTCCTGACATTCCTTCTGTGTTGAAAGATCTTCAGACATGAACAGTTTTGGCTTGTGCAAATGCTGTAAGTGCATACAAGTTCATAAGTAAATGTAAAACTCATAACTATGGCCAACATCTGTTCAAAAAATGTTAAGGCACATCCATAGTCCGGTGGTGGACAAAAAACAGACTGTACCGTGCAATTCCCTGCCTGGTGCTTTCTGAAGGTTGAGTAGAAAAAGCTACTGCATCATAAAACAGTTGCAGCATTGAGAAGACTGCCTAAGAGTAGAAGGCGATTTTAACCAGACAGGCAGTGTAAGTCAGATAAGTCAGAGAACAGAAAATTTGATCACGTATCTTACAATAGATATTTTCTGTATGATTTCCTGGGGTGTACTTAATGAGCTCCCCAATAAAAATTACAACAGGAATTTGAGTATTGTGCTAGTTCTTTGAGAGCTTTTTCAACTAAAAATACCTTTGTTATAAATGTCTTGAATTTGAACATAATCAGCAGATTATAACTTTATATTATAGAAGATCTTTAGGTTTCCATCACACACTAGTATCATTTCAGAATTAAATGCAAACAGACATTTGAAGAGTGGTTGTCAAATGAAGAAATGAGACGACCTTGGAAAAGAGGAGTATGCATATTTTTCATTGAACATTTACTAGCTAGACTGTAATGCAGGTAGCTTTTGTCCATGAGTTTAAATTGTTCAGATAAAGCTTGCATAGTAGCTGCTGCTCTACATCACTGCTTGCTTTGCCTCTCTGAGAAGGAGAGAAATGGGGTTTGTCATATACCTATTGATTCAGTCTTTTTTTTTTCCATTTCAATTTCTTCTTTTCCTTGTGCTTTCCGCAGTATAATTTCAGCTACAACATGCTTAATTTTTATATATTTACTCTATGTTAATACTTGTACAGCATATTAACAGCATGGTGTTTAATGACCCTCAATTACTACTTTTTCTTGCTATGGGATGGTAGAGGTTGATTTAAACCTGAAGGCTTGTTCCTTTGCAGTGAATGCCATACAGCAAGTGTGAATGATGATTTGTGCATAGTAATGTCATGCGCAAATGAAAATTATGTTTAAAGTCACATTTTATTTTTTCATGTATGTTGTCACTAAATTTAAGATTCTTTAGGTTCCTTAAAAGCAGTTTTCTGTTGGTTTTCCTGCTTTTGGATTATGCAATTTTCCTATTCTTAATTTATTGGATTGCAAGGAAATCTGTGTTTCATTTTCAAGTAACGTAAAGTTTCTGTCCCTTAGCGTCTATATTAAATTCTTTCATTGTGTTTTCCTTATAAGCATACCAAGCGATGCTCATTAGACAAAAATACTAAAATGTGGTCTGTTCATGTATAAAAAAAATATCAAAAAGTTATTACTTGAAGATAATTAAACCCTACAATATAGGAGAAGGTACAAGATGTGCTGTTGATCAAAGTTGGAGTTGTTTTTTTGGTCTTCCATTGTTATGAATGGTTTTTTGTCTTTGAGTGTTTATATGTGGATAAAACTCTAATCAGCTCCCTGTATGAAGAAAGCATACATCAAAAATTATTGCTAAATTTACTATAAGGAATAGTTCAGTGATTTCATTTAGTGCAAGGATTTTATCATCCAATGTCATCCTACAGAGTTTGGGGAAAAAAGGGGATTGATTTCTGTCTTTGAGTGCAATTTAATACAGGTAGTAAATCACTATAATCCAGATGATCTTTTCTCCCATCTTACACATAGTTTTAATGTTAATGATAAAATACGTTTCAGTGAAATTTTAAAGTAAGTGTTCTTAAAATAGGGAGGCTGGATACTTACCTTAGGATGTTTTACTATACATTACTATCTATGCTGTGACTAACAGAAAATTCAAGTTAGAAAATTACTTTATATAATGAAGAAATATCATATATAGGTAAGAAACATTTTCAATTCCCCTTCCACCTCTATTTTGTAATGACTGTTTCACAGATTCTGTTATCCTTCTAGAGTAATCTTTCAGTGCTGCTTTCTGTCATTTTTTTGATGCACATTGGTATATTGAGTTGGAAAGCAGTTGTCTACAAAAGCACTTGTAACTGCATATTATGCCTGCTATATTATATTTTTATGACAATGCCGATGGCACAAAAAAAAAAGGGAGAAAGAGAGAAAAATGAAAAAAAAAGATTGCACACTGCCACCAAATTAGGATTCTTACTATTTTTTTCTATTTGTTCAGACATTTCGTAGTCAAATGGTTCCTTTTGGTCAAGTGCCCATATAATTGAGTTTAGACTGTTTCAGTGCACTGACCTGTAAGGGTTATACAAAAATAGAGGAGAGAGACATTTTCTCTGATGAACAGGTTCTGTAACAACAGCATGGCCAATCTCTGAAATGTAAATAACTTAATCCTAAATATTTCTCTTTACAAGTGGGATTAATTTATGATTTCAGTTAAAAGTTTTTAAAAATGTCTCTTCTGTAATATGATTTCCTCAAAATAAATAATTCCTACTGCATAGGCATTCTGTATCTCAAAACGTGTTTCCCAAGCAGTCATCTCTTTCTAAATGTAGAACTAAACTGTAAGAGCAAGAGCTGTAGCACAGTTTTATTAATGACTTTGGCAGCAGACTGTGTACAACCTGTATTTATTACATTCTCTTTCAGTTTTTATATGGTCATTCTTGGTGACATTGTTGCTCTTTGATCTGTTCACTTGATTCTGTTGAGAACTGGAAATTTGCTCCCTAAGATGTTCACGATAGTGCCTTGCACCACTCGGCTGACTCCAACCCCTCCTTCACTGTCAAGCTCCCCATCTGTTTCCATCTGTATTTGTTTATGTGGAGCTCAGATTAGGCAGTATCACTGTTCTTTCTTCTCAGCTCTTGACATTAGGAATGTCTTCAGTGAAACCGGTGGCTGTATGTAGTTCTGCTTCATTAACAACTTTTTGTTTGACTGTATTGCCAGTGTCCTATCTCTGACCCTACACTGATTGGCAGTGCTACAGAACAAAAGTTCTTTGTACCAAATGATTTAGAAAGATATGAAATACTGTGCATCAAATTGAACCAGATTTGAGTTACCATGCTAGGCATTGAGCAGTTGGAGTTTTAATGTCCTAATATCAGAAAATGTTATTATTAAGAACAATTTTCTATCTACGGTATCTGAAGGCAATTGAAACTCGTTAAGACCTGCTCATTTCCTATATAAACAGTTGTGCATGTCCCACCACCATCATCATTCATGTTCCTGCTCATTGCTAATTTTCTGGGTCAGATTCCCTTGCAGGCACCATACCTTTCCCCTGGGCTTGCTCACTATGTTCTGTCTGCCCAAGACAAGTCTTTACTAGCATGCTGGACCATAAAAGGGCACTCATTTTACCACTGCGTATAGAAGGAAATGACTGTCGTCGTGTCAGCTTCAGTGTCTTTGAAATTTATTGGAGACAGCAAGCATTGGAAAAAATGAAAATAAGGTGGCAACTAGCTATCGTGTTTTTATGAGACTTTTATCAAATGCCTCAGAATTGTTTCAATATTGCTGACTTTTACAGATATAGTGCCAAGATAGCTAAGGAACTGCTAATATTTTTGCCTTAATTTGTTCCTGTTTGCTACATCTATTGCTGTAGGATTTATTTCTTCACCAGCTGTTGTGGTGTCATATCTGCTGAAAGGTTCTGAAGAGCATAATTGTACATTACACACAATTTTGTCATAAGCTTATTCTTGCATGCTTCATAGTGATTCTTTTCCTTGTCTCACTATCTTCTTTAAACTGTTTGAAGACAGATATATAGTAATGGTTCTCTCATACAGCAGGAGTGTTTGAAACCTAGGTACAAAATTAAGATATGTCTAGCTCTCAAAGAAATCTTTCCCTTTCAGTATTGTGGTATTAAATGAAAATTGCCTCTCATAACAAGATTTAATCACATGAGCTGAATCTCTGACAGCAATGATGCAAAAATCCCAGTAAGAAATATAAAGACTTTATTTCATGGTAGTCACATGCCAACAGTTTGGATCCCAGTAGAATATTCTAAGTATAAAGATTTATGGTGTTTCTCTACAGGAATGGAGATAATTATTTTGCAGCCTTATGTGGAATAGTGATTTTTTTTTTTTTTAAAGTTCCTTGAATAGTATCTTAGTAAGTTAGGCTGTCAGTGTAATCATTTTCATTTAATATAATTCCTAAAAAAGACATCTGTAAGGTAATGGAACAGATGCATCTTTTGAAAGATTTGAATAATGTGCTCTTTGTGACTTAAAATGTGGTAAAGTGTTGGTAAGCAGGAGTGGAAATATCAGTTGGGTTCAGTTTAAAATAAATCGTTGTGAACCATAATGTGTGTAATTAATTAGTAATTGGGCAGTTCCTTTATAGTGAGGAAATTTGTGTGTATTTGCTATGTTTATTTAAGTAAACAAACATTTCAGTAAACATGTAAAACTTCTAAATTATAATGTGATTAATCTATTGTGTGAAACTTTTTGAATCAGCTATCAATTAATAAACATGCTTTTAGCTGCTCAAAACCAGTTCAAACTTAGTGTGAAACCCAGTGAAGAGATTTATCAGAATGTTGGGTTGTGTCTGAATAGGCCTAGGAGCAAAGGGAGAAACTAGCCATTCATTTGCAGTGATCTGCAAACACAAGAGATTCAAAAGCATCACCAGCAAAGATGGCTAGGGTGCACCACAATTTTTGTCTGGAACACCATGTACCTTTAAAAATCTTTACATATCATAGAACGTTGTCAGTTGTTAAACATGTCCACCTCTAAGCTCTGCAATTTGATAAATCCTTAGAAAGGCATCAGATAACAGTATTTCTTAGAACTGAGTGCAAGGTAATGCTCTATTGTATTTTCCTAAAGATAATCCACACTGAAATTCCTAATTCAAAAATTCTTGGCAGAAATATGATTCATTGCATAATATGCAACAGAGGCAGATGAAAAGTGACTGCTTCCTGCCATTTCCCCAAGGAGAGTTTGAGGTTCTGTAGTAAACTTCATCATGTTTACAGCAGGATGAATAATCAATTGAATTTCATTCAGGTATTTGCTTCGATTTTTGGTGTATTTGCTGCATCTGCATACATGGACCCCTTGTTTGCTTGTGTGCAGGGAGAGCATTCTGAATCCCAACTGAAGAAATATTTGCGTATTGATAATCACATGAGGAATGATAGCAGACTAACGGCATGGTCAGCCAGGAACCTGGCTCATGAAGCGTGTATTCTGAACTTAAAACAGTATTCAGGGCCCTCTGAAGCCAGTAGATATTATGCTTTAACTCTCGTAACTCCTTACACACATACATGCCTATGTATTTCTGCAAATACACATGTATTTATATAGTGCAAAATTTAAAAAGATAAAGCCATTAAATGGTAGAATTTTCAGGAAAATCTGAAAGCAAAGAAAAGGTGAACTTCAGTTAATTTGTGAATATTACTCAAAGATAGATCTTAATTGTTCAAGTAAATTATTACAATCAGCCCTGTAGGAACTATTCTAGAGTGAACTTATCCCAGCAATGTGGGACAGCAGAACTGTGGAAGGAGCCAATTGGTATGGATACTGCGTGTTACTGGATGCGTGCAGTAGCTTATGTCCAGTCAGATATGCTTTGTGCCATATACACGTGGCTGAAAGAGCTTCTAGATCAAAGCTGACCCTAAAACAATATGGTGCAAATGAAGTGCCTTAGAAAATAATCCATGCTGGACTAAGTTGGCAGCGTGTGGATCCAGCTCAAGTGTTCCTATTCCACTGTAGGTGGTGTTTGGTTTAATACGACACTGATATGACTGTGGTTTTATTATTCAAGAATTTTAGAAAAATACTCTGGAATGAAGATTGCAGAGATAATAGCAGGAATTGAAGATACAAAGCTGTAGTTTTAAACCAAAAATAGTGTTGTAAGTGCCATAGCAGAGTGCTGCTGACTCCTCCCACAGAGCGTAGTGCTTATTTTGTAGAATCACTGTTGTCGTTCGTGTAGATCCTGGAAGATTGTGGTGCTCTCTTTAATACGTTAGTGTGTTAACAGCTGGCATCTATTAACTTTACTATCTTAATTGGATCCTTTTAGATGTTCAGCCAACTGGTCAGGCACACAGTGTGAGAGGCCAGCTCCCAAAAGCAGCAAGTCTGACAATATCAGTACAAGTAAGTGCTTCAAATAACTGCTATTACTTGTCAAATGGGGCTCAATTTAGAAATTTTAACCTGGTGATATATTAGAATATGAATTTGTGTCATGAAATGTGCTGGTTACCTGTATTGAAGAAAGGAAAAAAAAAAAAAGGTAGCTATCTCTTAACTTTTTGATTGACATTGTGTTTTATGAGGTGGTTTGGGTGCAAGCCATATGTTATACACTCACTGCTTCAAGGGCTAGCCTGCACTTTTCTTAAAGAAAGTGTATCAAGTGGCAAGTGCTTGGTGATATCACTGCTGTGCAGAGAACTAGTACGAGACCTCTGACCATTTAAGTCCTGTTGAAAGCATCAAAAATAGAGTTGTAAGTAGTTCATAACTTTTGCATTGGCTGTCTGCAGAGGTTTGAATTTTACCTACTGTGAAAATCATCCTGAAAGTAAGAATAGTTCCTGTCGTATTTTTTTAAAGATATGTCTGTAAGCATAAAAGGATGGTATTGCTACACTATTGGCAGTTTAAACTGGACAGGATTCCCTGCGGTGCATTGAGTATGCTGATGGCATACCCTGCTGCACATCTCTCGGTCACATTTAACCCAACCGGAGCAGTAAAATGAATCGCCCACTATTCAAGTCAGCTTGATGCTTAGATGAAATCTTCCTAGAGATCCAGACAAGTGAAATAACACTTGCAAGCTGGAAACGGGCAAAAAAGCAGCCAGAACCTAGATCAGTATTTCATGTTGAGGGAATACCTGCTATGATTTGGGAAATGAGTATTTGTCTCGTGCCTGCTCCTACACCCCAGGCTGCAGCATGTTGTAATGTCCTTTACATGCTGAATCTTCATGTGCTGAAGTGAACTCGGGATGATTCAATTTTTTATTCAGTAGTACTTCATTTTGGGCCTGGCTTGGCTTTCAGTAAGCCTTCCAGCAGAATTCAAAGCATCTTTCTCAATTTTTAATGTAGTCTGTGTTTAATGTAGAGCAGAGACTGCCAACCACTTGTTCTTCTAATAAATCAATGAATGTAACCATTGAAGCAACCAGCATTATTTTTGTTTTCCACCAGTTAAGGATTGTGGTATTAAAGGAAACACATGTCATTCCACGTTGGCTTTATCCTGGAGCCCTGTAGTTTCTACAGACCAATTTTTATAACATGAAGTTATTTTTCATGTATTTCTTTATTGCCAGCTTACATTAAAGCTGAGAAATTCTTAGAAGAGTACAGTTGCTGACATTTTTGCAGGTAGTCTCATTTCAGTGAAGTTATCTGCCAAAATAACGTTAAGCCCATTTTTGTCTTCCCTGTTCCCTCCTCTCCTTCAACATCATCTGATCTGTGTACTGTTTTTCTGCTACATTAAGCATTATTGTAGTTTCTATGATTGCCTGTATCAACATAACAAAATTATTGGCTCTTGAGTATAATGCAGTAAAATGCAGGGATGCACCAACTATCTAGAAATGAATTTTCCTTACTATATTTCATTTTTCCACAAATAAAAGAAATAAATACATATAAATGCTAATACTGGAATTATTCAATCAGAGCCATGCCTACTGAATATCTTAAATTAATAGCTGTGTGGTTTAACTAAACTACTGAAGCTGATGGTGGCAGTTAAAGTCAGTGGCCATGCCACTCCAATCCAAATTTTTCAGCCATTCCGTGCACCTTTATACAGTATCAGTGCAAATGCGGGCAGAGAATTAGTTGAAAGTATATTGTTGTCCAGAAGGAGGAAGCTCCTGATTTCTTGATAAAAGTGCTTGTGTATACACCATTATCTCTAATGATATTTTTTTAATTGATCAGCATCAATATAAAAAAAAAAAAATCTCAAAACATTGAAGCTCATCACATGAAATTGCATTTGTGGTGAGGGAAAGCATTCTTTTTGTAATTAATTCAAATGTTTTACATCTCTGAAGAAATTATTAGATGTAGCTGTGATTATTTAATGATATGTCCTTTTCCTGTTTCAGGAAGCATCGCAATCATTGTTCCTCTTGTTTTACTGGTAACTTTGATCACTACTCTGGTAATTGGACTATTTCTTTGCAAAAGGAAACGAAGGTAAGTAATTGTATATTGATGTGTGAAGTAAAAAAGTACATCTTTAAAGTATTTGCATCTTTTTGATATAAAAGTTTCACTTTATATATGTTGAGCAGACATTAAAAAAAAAACCCACACCACTCAGCCCAAAACTTATTTCTGGATGCAGAGACATAGTTCCATTTTGGTTCTTGCTGGAACAATCATGTCTATTATTTATACTTATATTCCACATACACTAGATAAGAAAATGTTCTTACCTAGTTCGCTCAATCCTGCAAAGGCTGTATAAATGTTAATAATTTTATCTAGAGACTTAGTGAACTTAGTAAACAGAATTAATGTATTTTATTGGAACCACATAATTAATATTGTTCGTGTCTATAAATACTATCAGATAGAGCCTCTACGAAACAGTTCAATTTATTTACTTGGATTAGTTTTTTTCAATCTTATGTAAGTTATAGTGAAGATGTAATAAATGTTCAAAGTATCTACTGTAGAGTCCCAAGTCCTGTCGTCATTACTGTGTTTCTTTAGAACCATAGAATGGTTTAGGTTAGAAGGGATCTTAAAGGCCATCTAATTCCAACCCCCCTGCCATGAGCAGGGACACCTTGCACTTAGTGTCTTGCATAGAAAGCCAAATTCCAGCCCTGAACAGTGAATGTTTTTTTGCTTTCTTTTGTTTTTCTCTTGAATTTAACTTCCTTAGAGCTGATAATGAACTTAAGGACTATAGTAGGCATTTTGACTTTGGCAATTCTTCTGGGGCCATGTTGGCTGGCAGGGCAAGAGTGTTTCTACCGTATGCAGACACCCGAGACAGCTGTTAACTTTCTCGTATTCAGAGAAACAATAAACTGATGCTAGTAGTGATGCAGATTTGACAAGGGAAGATGTCTAGTCATAAGGACGTGGCCAACTAGGGAAGACCTGGAGTGGGAGTCAGGCAGCAAATCATTTACTTTAGGCCTGTAGTTGGCCTACTGGTTGGTCTTGAGCAGCTGTGTTATTTTCTCCTGGGGCTTGTTCCTCCACCTCTGAAACCAAGGTAACATTGTCTTTAGCAAAGTCCTTTAGAAATTTGAGATTAATCGACTGTTTCTGCAAATGTGACTATTTGAGACTGTTTCAGTCCTCCAGACTAAAAGAATCTTTTAAGTCGCTATCATCTAGCATCATACATATCAAACTCTGGCAATAACTAGTAAACATTCATTTTTAAATCCTTTTTGAAAAGTCAACAAGATAAATACATTCCCCGACCATACTGTTGGTAATGCTGACCCTGTCAGTCACCATAGATGTCATTATGTGCTGCTGTACCTAAAAACAAGTTTAGTGATAGCCAAATCCTACGAACCAGTTGCAGGTCTGTAAATATTTTAAGTTATTGAGAATAACTTGTTAAATAATAGAACTTCAGTAGAGAAGTAGAAGTAAACTCAACAAGGGGATTTTTTTTTTTTCTTAAAATTATATTTGGAAATGTATTTTAGGGATTTTTTTTTAATCTTGTCAGAGAAGACTGTCAAGTATTAAACTAGGTATAGATGTTCAAGACTTGTACGCTACAGATAAGTGCTTATTTTAGGAAATATTTTTTCTATGTCGCTTCTGAAAAATACAGATCCTTTAGTGTATTGGATTTCAGGCACTGACTGCATCTTTCTCAACCAAACAAGAGGATTTGACTTTTATCATCCTGACTGTGACCTCCCTATTATTTTCTTGTAATTCTAGAGAACATATTGCACTGGGGAAAATTACCCTCTTGAGGTTATTTCAATTGCTGAGACTAAAAGCACCTCCTTAGCTAAAAGAAATGAATTCAGCAGCTAAAACAATTCAACTCAATCACTTATCTTTACTGATATCTAATTCAAGGTTAAAAATAAGATTCTATCTTTTATTAAAGTTTGAAAAAATTCAAGTTGAACTAACTTCAGCTTTCCAATAACCGCCTGCAGGGAATACAACCTGCAACTATGAGAAGTTCATATATTTTTAATGCGTTGTAATGAAACCATTTGCTTGTCCTCAGATTACAACTGACTTTGGGCAACCAATTTCAGATGGAAGTGAAATGGATGAAGAAGGGAACATGACTCATGTTCATTCCATCTTCATTACTGCAGGGAATCTACAATGAATTTGCAAAGCTTTCTGTGGGAAGTGGGGGAAATCTGGAAATAATAGGAGAGACCAGAGTAACAGGCAAGGAGTTAGCTCATTGTATGAATTCATACCACTCCAGCCAGACCGAGAAAAAACAATAAAAAGACACTTCCATCTTACATGAGATCTACACATAGACTCAGATTGCTACTTTGTTTGAAAAAATGAAAGATTTTCTGATTGTTTCTGCAGCAAACACTTTTTCAGCCTGTTGATCTTAATGATTAAAAAGAAATAGAATAAGATTTGTACTGTTTCAGGATGGAGCATCAGAGGAAGTACTTGAATAGTCACTAGCTTCTCTTTTTGTGTTTATGCATTATAGGACAAAAACTATCAGAAGACAACCCATTATAAACGGAGGAATCAATGTAGAAATTGGCAATCCATCATATAACATGTACGAGGTGGGCCATGATCACAGTGAAGGTGGTCTTTTAGCCTCAGATTTTACTGTAAATGCAGAAAAGGTAATTTTTCTTTTCTTTTTCTAGTGACAAAACCACTGCTTATTTTATGTCTTACAAAGGTTTTGACTTTAAATGTAATTAATAGAAACATAAAAAATGACATTTAGATTCAGATAATGAGTGTAAAGGCAAGTTAGATTTCATTAGAATAAATGTCATGTATATATTAACAGCTGTTTTGCAGTCTGATGCTTGCTGATGGGCATTTTTCCTAGTGCCTGCAATTTACCAAAACAGAGTTAGAACTAAAGTGTTTTTTTTTTTTGGTCATAGACACATCTGCCTTAAGTTGCCAAATCACAACAACACAAGTTGCCAGTCTTTTTAGTCTATTTGCAAATACTGAATGAAAATATATTACTGTACAGTCTACCATTTGAAGCGTGAAAGAGTATATGCATACATATGAGACTAACTTATTTCGTATATGAAAACTTCCAGAGGCATAAAGAATTCAGCGTCCTGGCTGGATAGATAGATTAAATGTTTACACAAAGCTAGTAAGTATTATCATTTTCTTGTAAAAGATGCTGTCACTTCTGCAGCACCACTCTTCAGTGATTGAACTACCTGAGTGATGTGACATGGGATGAGCAGGGTAATGCTGCGATATCTTTCCTAGAGCTCCGTAATCAGACATACACCAAAGGGCAGCCATCATTCTGTGGCATTTCTGACAAAGCAATAACCGGATTACTTTTAGCTCTAGGAATGTCATCGCTGAATCACATAGTCAGTGTGCTGAATACAAGAGGTAAGCTGAAAATGGAGTTACTCACTGGAGGAAGAGTAACTGAGCCAATGCTTATTGTGAAGTCTGGCTCTAAGCCTTAACAGAAAATGACTTTAAAATGCTGAATTTTATTCTCGTATTAGCTGTGAGGTTTTTTTCATGCTGAAGAATACCTGTAAGTAGATTTTTTTAAAAACTGTAGAGCACTCTAAAATGTCGTCTTTAACCGGTGCACTGCTTATTTAACAGTGTTGATCAGTTCACATGGAAAATGCTCTATTAGCACAGAAACTAAAACTTTCTATTTATACAGGCCAGATACATAGGGGGAGGGCCCACTGCATTCAAGCTTCCACACACAGCTCCATCAATCTACCTAAACTCTGACTTGAAAGGACCACTGTCAACAGGGGTGAGAAATGACGATTCAAATCCATTTCATTCCACCACAGCCCCTTAGAAAGAAAGTTTGTCTGTCATTTTTGAATAGAGCCATTTTCTGCTTGATTTTAATTTTTTTTTCTTCTTTTAATGGAAAGAAGAATGACAGTAAATACTATATTCTCTATTTGACATAAAGGGTTCTTCTCTGCATACAAAATTTCATCTGTACCCATCATTGTGACATGATCTAAATGCAGAGGAATGCAAAAGCAGTAAGCAATGTGATGTTTTTCCATAGCATTGTATAAGTTTAGCATAGCATTCTCAGCCGTTACCTTGATCGGTTTTCAATTTATATGTAATTACAGGCATCTGGTAAAGTTTATCACACTGAAAAAAGTTCCCAAATACATGGAAACAAGTCCATTAATTTTAGAGGAATTGGATACACACTAAAATGAACGATTTCCTTTACTATTTGCAATGTATTTTTTGATTGTTCAGCTTCTTATACATTTTTGTCATAAAATAGTTACTTCTAAAACATCAGATTTTGACTGCA
Organism: Eurypyga helias; assembly: GCF_000690775.1. Lineage (NCBI taxonomy): Eukaryota > Metazoa > Chordata > Aves > Eurypygiformes > Eurypygidae > Eurypyga > Eurypyga helias. Next base: position 47,780 of record NW_010258646.1, read on the forward strand.
ATTTAGCATGTTTGCAAATATTGGAAGTTAATATATTGAAAGGGTCATCAGTATGACATTCATTTTCATGTGCCTCAGTGTATATATTCATCTCTTGTGCCATTTGCATTCTTGCATGATTGTACTATGTTGTATTTGCAAATTTAACAATTTGTATAAGGCACGATATTTCTGATAGAACACAAAACTAGGGATGATGAAAGCTAGAATATATGCCCACCTCTAACATGAACTGTTTCTGATTTCAAGTCACCCCAGTTACTTTCTGTACCTCACTGTACTGCATTATGCTATCAGTACCCACTCAAAGAGGTATCATGAGACAAAGCCTACTATTATACGTAGTTTTAATAACTCCGTAAGGCTTTATATAGATACCAAGTAGCTCTGTTCTGGTTATCGTCCTTAATAGTTACTGTCAAGGGAATAAAAAGTCCTGTCAATTGAAATAAAACTAAATTTCTGTTTTCCTAAAATTCTCATTATAATCATTACAACAAATGTAAATATTTCTAATTCAATGGGGACAGACAGGTATAACTGAGTTTGCTCTCATAAATTACTGCAGCAGTTGATTGCATATTTAGGTTCCATTAATATAGAACAGTAGCTGCTTCTTTCTTTCTTTTAAATGAATATGACTCACTTTTTTCCTGCCTTCAATCCAGGAAAGTTTGAAACATGAGGCAATCACTGTGTTATCTATAATAGATGGAATAGGCAGCTTTTAACTAACTGTCTTAGTAGCTGCTGTGGCCAGCCAGCCTAAGGAATATCTGAATCCTTGGCTCTGAAATCCTATTGATGAACAGGGAAAGGAAGAACTAAGATTTTAGACATCTTTCATTCCTTGTTACCCACAGTGTACTCAGGGTACCTGCAAGTCAAGAAAACCTACCCACATCTGTTTTGGGTAATTTAAAGTTTAGGCACTTATTACGTAGACCAAACACATTAATTTACCCATTTTATAGCTTACTGGTGTTCCACTCAGTATTTGGGTAGGCAAAGCTGTGCTGTTCCATTAGTTATAACAGGAATATTTTGACCAATAGGTACCATTTTCAGTTCTTACAAATAAAAAGTGCAACATCTGATTGGATAGCAAGGGTCTTTTAGGAGACAATAAAGGCCCAAAATATGAAGGAATTAGTGGAGACATTTACGTGATAAGACTCGGATAGTGATTTCTCTGTAGCATGAGTGATAGGAGAGTAAGTTTTCATCTGTGTAAGACATCCTTCTGTACTGTCAGACTCAGGAGATTTCTCATATACCAAAGTAATTTGCAGAATTAAAAATGGACTTGTCCTATACTGAAGTACCACTCATTGCAATAGATCTTTTCGTTACAGTCCAAACTACCAAAATCGTTGACAAAATACTTCTCAATCTGTAACTACTATGATATATTAACAGTTATGCTGGTTTATTATTAAAGTTTAATTTACATTACGAAAGTATTGAATTTTTGGTCAAATCATGTTGTATATTTGGGCCACAGAATTCGAAAACATGGTCAGCTATTGATGGGATGCTGATGTCTTAGAACAGGTAATATATGGAAACTGTTGACTGCAGTTTTCTACTGTTAAACTTGTCACATGGTCTCACAGTGCACCTTCTCTATAAACTTCATATCTATTCTGAAATCTTCCAGTGTAATAAGGTGGACAAGTCAACTCCAGAGACATTTTTCAAGGTTTTTGTTTTATTTTTTTTGTTATTGTTTTTATGGTTTTAATATCATAATATGCTGCATGTCATGTCATTGATTATTTTAATAGCATGTCTCATCATGAATTTAATTTTTAACTAAATAATTAACTCATTATCAGGTTTGCAGAAGTCCAGGTATCTATTAAGTATGTCCAATTCTATTTTGTGTGTACTTGTTCTTGCGTTAACAAAGCCATTTCCATTTCCATAAACGTTTATTTTGTTTTCATCCTACTGATCTAATGTATGCTTAATTTTTCTGCAGACAACAAATTACGCCAATCCAGTATATGCAAAGTTATACATGGATGGACAAAACTGTCGAAACTCCTTAGCAAGTGTTGATGAAAGAAGAGAACTCCTTCCAAAGAAAATAGATATTGGGATAAGGGAGACTGTGGCATAATCTGCTGTTACCTTTTATACTCTGTATAAATGTATAAAATATAAGGATTACTTTTCTATGTACCAACAGTATTATAATTGTTTTGGCATCAGCATTACCTCTGTTTTTTGTTTGGTTGATTGTTTTCTGGGTTTTTCTTTTGCTGATGACTTTTGACTGACCATTTGTAAGGTATTTTTATGAAAAAGAAACTGCACTACGGTACAATTTACAACAATGCTGCTGAAATAACACACCTTTAAATTTGTTAAAATTGCAAACAACATATTCGTTTGTAGCGTGAAAATGAGCAATCTATTTTCTATGAACTTTTTTGGTTCTACTTAATCGATGAAGATGGTATCTGCACTTTTTCATTATGTAGTCTGGAAGCTGTAGTACAGTGTGTAATTTTGTTTATTTTAAATGGTGAAAGAATGATTGAATGGTCTACTCTCTTCTTTGTGCCCATTAGAATCTCTCTTCAGATCCTGATAAAGCTAGATAACTTTTCACAAACAAACACAACTTGCTTTTAAATTAGCTTTAGGTTGCCAAGAAGTAAACAAGACTATAGAAGTGAAACATCTAATGATCTGCATGAACACAATGATTATGTTTCAGAAATTCAGTGACTGTACATGATATACTAAACATATATACCATGTAAACAAGCTTTGTATTTATTAAAACCTTATAGAACATAGTAACGATATATCTTGGAAGCTGAAACCTTACTTGCTGTGGGACAAAGCATATGAACTCCAACAGTCCTGTTAGGACAGTAGCCACCCTAGAGCACAAGAGGGCATTGCCTACACATGCATTATATGTTTATTCACTTAATCACATGCAGTACTTATGGATTAATAATTCCCCAACACATACCAAGCAGTAGGGGAAAAAAAAAAAACCAAACCCCAAACCTTAAGCACACAGATGATCACAGCATTCAGTTTTGACAATCACAAAAAAAGTCGTACCTGTTTAGAGATACTAAAACATACAAAACACAGCAGTTTCTTTAAATTAAGATAAACTGTGGTATTGCAGAGGTAAAACGTAACCAAATTACATATTTGTGAAACCTTACCTAAGCCCGAGTTTCACTGGTCTGGGTTAAATATCAAAATCCAATTATTGAAAGTGAAAAGCATCAGTTTCCAGCACTTGCTCTGACCTGTTCTGCTTTCTGTTGTTGCTAAGAGGAAAAATCTGACTTGCTTTTTTTTTTTTTATTTTGATGGAAATAAAGAATACAATTTCTTTCAGGTTTGAACTGAATCGAAATATTTTATACATATCTTTAAAGGCACAAAAGACTTATTCACACATATATTGTGGAGGACTCTTCCTTCCTCTACTAGACATGACTGACTTTTAGCTATCATACTATATTAACCTAACAGATTAAATATGTTTGTGGTTGCTCTTTATTCCCTTTGTACAAACATTACAAAAATAACTGCTGTTTTATAAAAGATTTTTGTTGTACTATTGTGCATGCATACTACCTATTTCTAAACTTTGCCATATTGGGGCCTTTATAAAACTCTTGATTTATGTAATACTAGTGCAATTTTGCTTGAACAATGTTATGCATATCATAAACTTTTTCAGGTTCTTGTTTAAGTACATTTTTTTAAATTGAACAGTATTTTTCATTTTGGTTATAATAGTCATTTTGCCTATGTTTCTACAATGAAGTGTTAAATACTTTATAAAAAAAAATTGTTGACTGATTTATTTAAATGAAAATCTACATACTTAATTCAGTGTGTTGACTAATTTTTAAATTTAACTTATGAAATGAAAACGGAAGAAGAGCAGATTGAAGGGAAAGAACATTACTTTGTACAAATGACTAAATTTCTTAATGACAATTTTTGCTTTTTATACAACTTCTATTTGAATGTTTCTGCAGCTCTGCAAACGTTTGAATATCTTAGGTGTATAGCTGTCTGTTATGTCAAGAGGATTTTAAAACTATTTTATTTTCTATAAGGATACTGTATTAAATAGTTTCATACCATACAGCTATGATTCCACAGGTTCTGCCTTTATTCCGCTGACATCATCAGAGATGGATTTGGCCCTCAGTTTTTGCATAATTGCAGTTGTTATGAGGCGTAAGTAGTTGGTCTTTTCAGAAGCATACTGTTTATTTTCTGGCAGACAATCTCCTATCTTTAATACTCAGGTAGCACTAATTTTTAACTAGTGGGTATACAAGTAACTTGAGTTTTAAATAATGAACTCTTATATGGACCTAATAACATTTATTTATTGTGATGTCTCATGTTTCCATTCAACGAGACATTTTTATTTACTTTACATTTGCTTTAGTGTAAATTACTTTTTCAAAACCTAAATTTATGTATTTACTTAGAAATACACAGTTGATGTCAGTGGAGCTATTAGATATTGGATATTAGATCAGCAGCAGGTCTTAAGTTTATAATTTTGATGGAGATACTGAGCTCCACCACTGCCGTGCCTTGAAGATCTTTAAATTACAGATTGATGTAATCCCCAGTGTTAGTTTGGCTTTTTCTTTACCTGGGCTCTGCATAGGAACTGTTTCTCATAATCCTTTAACAGCCCCAGAATCCCCAGAGTCTGTAGCTGTGCAAAACACACCAGGAGCAGGAGGATGAAAGATTGAGAACCTGATCGATAACCTGTACGGGCATCTTCATAAATTCGGTAAAATAATTTTGGCCCAGAAACTCTACAAACTTTTACAAGGAACCACAAAAATTTTTAACTTCCTACATTTCCACAGCCTTTTTGCGGTTATTAATGCCACAGATTCATGTATGTTTTAAGTTGACATAAGCTTAGAAGAAAAAAATTTGGATAAATGTGCCTGTAAACACTGATTAAAACATCTGTCTCTTCAGGGTATAGTTGCAAGGCTTTTTGTGGTTGCTTTCCTGAAGATAATAATGACAATTCCTGTGAAATGCTAGTACTGTACTATTTCACTGAATTCATCAGGGTAAAATGTTTCTTCCACAGCACTAATAATTTTTCTTAGCAATGTGAAGCAGTTTGTGGGTTCCATAAATACCAGGCATTAAAATTATTCAGGGAAATAGAACTTCTGATAAATCTAACCCTGAAATATACTGTTCATTTAGTTTTTACTTGTAGGCTAAGGAATGGTTTCAGGTTCCTGGGTTGCCATGATACAGGTCTAGGTCTCTTTTTTTTTTCTTTCATTACCCATATTTTCGTTCAACATAAAAAACCAAAACACGTAAGCTTGAAGGGTGACATGATGTGCTCCATCACAAACTACATTCTTAAATTCTTCACTGAATGGAGCAGCTCTACACAAAGCACAAAGAAAAGCATCTGTCAAAACTTTATCTAATTGCGTCCAATGGCTTTATTTCCCACAGAGGTTATAGCAGTATTTACATGTAACAACAGTGCGGTGGGGTCTCTGTCTTGTGATCGGTCTCTTGTTCTATGCAAGAGTGTGCATAAACACTAAATTATGACAACAAAAGTCCAAAATGACAAACGAAGATGGATGATGCTCTTGCTGCCTTATGTGGCCATTCCACACAACTATGATTGGCAGCATGGATACAGTCCTGTTGATAAACATGCAAGGAAGCGGGCTTGAGAATATTTATTTTGATGTGGATTTTTTAATTGGTCTTTCATTTCCAAGACAGTCATGGGGTTTGATATTTGCAGAAGGATAGCTCAGTAGTGGAATGCCCTTAAACCTTCTACCTAAGTTTATTATCTATCAGTGAAATTGTGAAGAAAGTGTTAATATAGCAGTAATTAATTTATTTTTTTCAAGCTAGTGAAAAAGCTTTTTAGTGACTAGAATCAGTGTGGTCGCATATGTAACAAAATCTTGTGTAAACACATTTCAGAAAATGTGTTTCATGTTACGGTGCATAATGTAACAAGATAAAACCAAGTATCTTCTTGTGCATCCCCTTTTTGGAGCACGAGAAGATGATAAAGGAAAGAAACGTCAGTGATAATAAAGGTCCTCAAAGTAATCAGCCTTGAAAATAAAGACATTTTTCATGTGGAACAAGCAGACCAATAGTGAGTCTTGTCTGTCTAGCCCTGGGCATCTCTGCAAAGATATTAAGACTTTTGGAATTTTTCAAGTCTTAGATGGGCAGAAGTATGGCTGACAGAGGGAATGATAATTTATCATCCTAGTTCTCTGACTTACCGCACTTAACCATCTCCACATGTGTGAAATACAGATCTGCTGAAAATAAGGGTTTCTAATTTAGTGTCCTTATTTTAAGATGACAAAAAGGAGCAAAGAAGCTTAAAGCATCTTTTTGGTTTGCACATCACTTAGAGCATGTTGTGACTCTCATGACCTCTGACAGTGGTCTTCAAAGTAGTACCTGAACAGAGGGAACTGTCTGCTGGCCTCAAGAGGATGTAGAATGAGCTTTTCCTGGAAAGAAGATAGTGATACCGCTACTACTGCTACTCAGCCTAATAATGATCCATTTTTGTCAAAAAAACACATTTTTAAGTATAAGATGTGTACATATACACAGTATTTATAGTAGCAGAATCAATGTGCAATTACTCTGAATAAAAGCTCATTTTAACAGATGAGTAGAAAGGAAGGTCTGAAACTGCCTGGAAACTCAAGGGATATATTGATTTATAATTACTTTTCAACTTGGGGGGGGGGAAGGATTATATAAGCTGTTCACTGAATTTTTCTTGAACGTTACAAGAGTTGACACCTCAGAGGATTTAAAAAAAAAAACACTGTGTAGGCAAACAGTTTCTCACCTGCGTTTCACTTTGGTAATGCACGAGCAGCAATCTTGTGTCACATAAGTAGGTGTTTGATGCTTCGTTAAACAGCAAGATAAGCACATGCAGATTCATGACCGCGTTAGCAGAAGAGATGATCTGCTCAACAGATCAGTGTTCAGCCACCTTCCCTTGGGAAGGGATTGCACCTGAGCCTTGGGGAATGCTTTTCCGCCGATATTGACATGCCTGGATGTGCAGATGTCTGAATCTGGTGACCTGTGTGAGCCGCACGCTGAGCTCTGTAACAGGCCAACACCTGATTCAGGTAAGGAGCCTCAACAGTCTTGATCTGTCCAGAGAGCAAGAGCCAATGTTCAGAAATTTTGATTTCGCTGGTAGCTGTAAGGTTTGGGTATCACCCATAAGGCTAATCTAAGGGCTAATCTAATATCCCAGTCTAAGGGTGGTGGAGTCCTGGTCTATTAAAAAGGCAGGAATGAACTGTTGAGCATGTCGCTGCTGGGTGTGAAAGGTTACAGGGTGCACTGTCAGCTCGGAGATTGTTTCCCTGGATAATTGACTGACTGGGGTTGTCTCATACTTCAGCAAAATGTGTTGGCTTCTGTGTTGGTTAGAGCAGCTGCTTGGAGCTCCGAGTAACAAGCGGCTGCTTGTAACGAGTCTTGCTCCGAACAGGAGGGTGTTCTTCCCCTTCGTTTAGGTGAGCACCTGCACCTTCCCCTGGGATACTGATACAGATACGGATAAACTCTGCCTTTCTTCTGCTGTCTACATGTAATTCACAGCCCCATCTGTTTTTCACTGCCGAGAAACAGGGAATGGTAAACGTGACTTCATTTGAGAGTAAAAGAGAAGAAGGTTTAGTCCCCTTTTCCTTTAATTAAAAACCCCGTGACAGCTTAGACGTGTCCTTGTGGGTACTGTGCCTGTGGTGTTCGCGTACAGACGTGCTTCCAGTGAGCGTAAGTAGAGGTGAAACATCTTAAAGAACGTCAGTGCCAGGTAAGTGACCTTTCTTTGCAGACGGGGGTTGCGTTCTTCAGGTGCAATGAGTATGTCCCGCCATGAGTTTTGCTGGAGCAACTCTCTAAAATATTTGCTGCTCGTGTATCTGAGGGGATCTCGGTAACTTAATGGAGAGGGTTTTCCCTGAGATACCACAGTAATCAGTGTCACACCGTGTCTGACAGCAGCATGCTGAAAACTCAGTTTAGGTGTCCTCTACAGTCAGCAAATGGCATTACATAGGTGGTAGGTGGCTGTTTTTACTGGGATACATGCTTCCTGGTGACTTGCGTGAGTCCTGAATTTCAAACAGGAGTTCCCAGTGTTGGCAAGTGTGAAGCACAGCAAATACAATTTTGCTGGATAATACACTGCCAGTGTGACCTTAAAATAGAAACAAACAAACAAAAAAACCCACAAGGTTTTCATCTGTTGATTCTGAAGCCTAGAATTTGTCAAGCTTTAGTGTTGTTGTGTGACTGACATCCTTGTCCAGAATTTGCTGCAGTATAATTAGCAAATCTGATCTCCCATAGGATCTAGCTCCCATAGCCTACAGCAATGTGATAAATAGTCTGGAAGTCTTCAAAAAGGTTGGAGGGAGGAGCTCAGTAACAATTTGGGAATTGCCGAACAGACATTCTGTGCACTTGGTGAAACATGATCTGAAAAGAAGTATTTTATAAATCAGGAACCTCACAGACGTATAGCCCGGAGAGTCATGTGATTGTCTTGAGCTGATAGAGGTCCATAACCAATTTTCTTTTTAAAAGGAAAAGGAAGCAATGCTCACGTAATGTTCCCACATACTGGGAGAGGGTCTACCATATCATATAGTAGTATGTTGGGAGAGAAGTCCTTCAGGAAGGAGAGACAGGTGGGAGAGGTGGGATGGGAGGTCTGCCTTGGGAATTGCCAAACAGACATTCTGTGCATGTGGTGAAATATGATCTGATAAATCAGGAACCTCACACTTAGAGAAGTATAGCAGGGAGAGTCATGTGATTGTCTTGAGCTGATAGAGGTCCATAACCAATTTTCTTTTTAAAAGGAAAAGGAAGCAATGCTCACGTAATGTTCCCACATACTGGGAGAGGGTCTACCATATCATATAGTAGTATGTTGGGAGAGAAGTCCTTCAGGAAGGAGAGACAGGTGGGAGAGGTGGGATGGGAGGTCTGCCTTGTGTATAAGGTTAAGGTTGTCCTTCTGCACGGATGTCTGTAGATCCATCTCTCTTCTACCCCACCCAAAAATGTAATGTGTGCATATCTTGCACTAGTGAGTGTGTACACTTGTAAATTCTCTACTTTAAAAGTCTGGTCATATTTGCTGGTTTTCGTAGTAGGAGGAGTGTAGCTTCCACGTGGTTTTAAGAGGGCCAGTGCATCTTCCACTGATCAGAGCCCATTTGTTGAAATAGCATGAGGCATGCAACGCCGCACTGCTGTCCTTACTGCAGGAGTCACCATATTCCAATTATAGACCCTTGATAGTCATTTGAACTTCTTTTATGTAGTAAGACTATACCAGGGTGCTTTGTGCAGTAAAAGCCATGCTGCACGTGAGCTCCCTCGAGGCTGGTGTGCAGCTTGTGCTTCCCCAGGCTGGAGATGCCGTGGTCTCCTGGTGGTCTCTCAGCTGTCTGTGGTGAGGTACAGCAGTTCAAAAACAACCTATCTACCCTGTAGGGTTCTGCAGTTCAATAGGTAGTCTGAAAATAGGTCTGTCATAAAAAGACAGTGACCTTCTTCAGGTTTTGTCTGTGTGTGCGTGATTGGGTTCATACATTGTACTGCCCTGATGTGTCTTATCTGACACTTTTCAGAAGATACTAAGCCTTTGTGAAGGATGTGTGATGTTTTTCTGCATATATTTAGCAATTCTAATTGTCTTGAAATTCCTATAGTCCTAATAGTTCATTGCCCTGAACAGTATTTTAATGTAAATTATTCTACAATTGTAGCTTTAATTTTTTTTTTACTTTATTTCCTATATTGCAGAATCAGATAGCTTTATTTTGTCCCCATTCTTCATGAACATGAATAAAATAAAACATAATAAAATAGCTAATTTGAGATTGCTATTATATATACTACGAAAGTTGTGTCTGACACTATTAGGTTGTCCTTTTTTCTGTTTAAAATTAAAACATTAATGTAGCTTTCAGTGATAAGTACTAAAACATCTTTATAAATATTTGAAAAGATGCTGTTCAATGAACTGTGCAAGACAGGAGGCTGACCTCACGCAACTAATTAATTATCACAATCAGAGGAACTCCAGACAAAGTACCATCTCCAGCAATTTGAAAGCTAATTAACATTCATGTCTCGTAAAAGTCACTTGACTTCCAATTATGATTAAATATGCAAGGTCACTGGGACACAGCAAGTGGAAGAGCTGAAAGTAATCCCCTAGTACTGTGGTGACAGTTAAAAAATAACGTCATGCACTGAAGGACTGTGCAAGAATTAGAGATTACACCTCCTCGTGTCCCACTGTGCTGTGTGATGGACTGAGGGGGACACCACCCCCACCAGTGGTTTTGCCCCCGCTTCTGTAGACAAGCAAAATGCTTAACTTGTTATTTCCAAAACTGGATCGCACTGGATGGTTACAGTTGTTCATAGGCCTAATCAAAATATTGTCTACCCAGGTTTAAGAATAGCTGTCGAAATACATGACTGCATCATATACACGAAGCTGGGGGGGACTTTTTACAAGGGCCTGTAGTGACAGGACACGGGGTAACGGGTTTAAATTG
>NW_010258646.1:58713-59772 GCF_000690775.1 Eurypyga helias
TATAAGTAATAATGTAATTGTTAAAGGATTGAACAGCACCTCTTCTCCCTGAAAAGTCCTAATTAATCACATCTGACTGGACCACAGTGCCCTTTGTTCAGGATTATCAAAATTGAAACAAGAAATATTACATTACTTTTATGGGACTATGATCAGTATGATAAACCCCGTTTTTCATACAAAGTTCATACATCCCTTAGCATTTGTGTCTAATGCTGTAAATATTTTAAAATGTAAATATATTTTATTGTTTGAAAATAATTTTTTTTCTCTCATACCTTATAAAATACTTTTTAAAATATATATTTTTTGAAAAAAAAAACTTTAATGAAGGAATAAAATAATTTAGTTTAACAAGCACATTAATGCTAAATGAAATAGCAAAACATTGACCATAATGACAGTGTAATCAAAAAGCAGCAATTATATTGTCTGTTTAAAGAGCCGTATCCAATAAATACCCTATGATAGGCTGAATCTTGTCACATATTACTGTATCACATCGTATTTTTGTGGACATCATTGTTATCAGAACAGTTGTTACGGTCCACCAAAGAGAAAATTGTTGAGGGCAGTCACCCCACACTCGTCATCACTCCAGTGTGGTTAATTGCTATCATGTCAGCCGGGAAGGCGCAGTAACCTGTGAACACTGAAACGCCATTTGGACGCTGCATCAAGTGTGTTTATTTGTACAGCGCGATGTAAAATATGAAAGTTCACTGAAGAGTACACTTCACACTGCGATGTGCTCAGTGACACTCCAAAGGGGAAGGGGTAAGGAAGCGTTACCCTTCACTGGGACAAGGAACAGCTAATTAGTCCATCAGGAAAAAATATGGCTCTTGACCTAATAAAGCAACGGTTGTGTCACAGAAGTGAGTCAATGTGCTGCTTAATTAAGAACACCACCTACACCATCTTATAACAGCAGATTTCAGAGAGCAAGATTAAATCTAGGACGAGCCTTCGGCGGACTTGCAAAATATGCTTGGCTGCATGAGCAAGTGTTGTGCACTGAGAAGGGACTGTCTCCAAAAGGGCGGCTTCAGAGGTGTG
>NW_010258646.1:59786-76831 GCF_000690775.1 Eurypyga helias
GGGTGGGTGTGGGAGGCTAAAGGGAAGATACCTAAAATTAAAAAAAAAAAAAAAAAGAAAAAGATAATTTGGGGTGTTTGTTCCTTTGTAACTACATGGTCTATTTTTCAATGTTGATATTATAATGGGATACTCCTGTTTAGATTTTCCCTTAGCTAGCTGGAGTTTTGAGCCAGGTCAAGGTGCAAGATAACAACCAGGTACGGCAAAACTGTAAATCAGACCACTAATGCCTCAGCAGTTGCTTTGGCTTCACAGAGAATCCTTGAGAGGCTCCACAGGGCACCCGAATAAACCACCGATGACCTACAATCCCTGTAGAGCGACTCAACACACGTGTCAGGAGAGGACTAGGTCTCTTCTCCTCCCTGGGCAATCCAGAAGGTTTCACCAGCAGGGTGAATAATGCCGGGGACCACACTTGAACCCGAAATACTTCCTGGGACTCCTGTTACAATGATTTTGTGATGTGCTACTTGCTGTGCAAGGATTGGGATTAGAAATAACAGTGGCGTGCTACACGGGGGAGCTGAGTCCTGAATTAGGTGTTCTAGATTCTGCTGCTGGCAGATAAAAAATACTAACAGCGTTCCTCAGCAGAAAATGGAAAGAGTTATAGCCCAGTGTTTGCCTATTTACTAATCAATTTGGCTAACTGGGTATTCTAACTGGATTTCAAGTTGCTTAGACTATTTAAACAAGAAAAGGAACTCTATCCTGTATATGACATTATATGTTATTTATATTAAAACAATAAGATGGGATTCTTTAAGTTCTTGTTTTCAGTTATTTTAGAGTTCCTGAGTTTATCCAAAGTTTGTAGTACTCATTCAGCAGCAGCATCTTATCTGTTAAATTGTTTTCAACTTTTCCTTATTCATATTCCAAAGTACTCAAATGCATTTCCAGTTCTTTAATATTTTCGTAGGGTTTTTTACCTTCTACTCTCTCTGAAGCAGTTTGCTGGCAGGTTGAAATAAAACATGGAAATTAACTGGATTTCCATGGATACAGATAATATGAAATAGATTTCTTTGTACAGAACTGTTCTTTTTATTTGTACTTATTATATTTTTAGTTGTGATGTTTTTGTAAAATTTGAATGATAGAAAAACAGAGTCATACTCATTAGAGATGACAGAAATCCTGTAGACAGCACCGAAGGAGGGAACTATTTAATTAAGAATAACAAATGCAGAATCACAGGGCTTGACAGGACCTCAGGGGGCCTTCTTGCCCTCTCCATGTTTCCCAAACAGCATCAGCTATAACTAAGCCAGTCTCTATAGGCATTTTTCCAGCATTTTTGAAGAGTGACAACGATGTCCTTAAATAACAAATTTCAGCACTTGCTGTCCTTTTATTTTTGGTCATGCATACGTCTCAGTTTCCATTGCTGAACTTTAGAGACCTTTGTCCTAGCCCTCACAGACAAGCCATACTTCTTTCTACACCTTAAAAAAAAAATGTGAAGAGGTAAAATGAAGCAGAGATGACCCCATTGTGGTGTGAACATCTCCATCTTGCTCCATGTCTCATGAACACAGAGGAGCATGCTGGAATAACATCTCCAACAGACTATGGGTGACAATATGAAGATTGCAGGTGTCCTGTTGTCCTCTTTCACTGCATCTCTGGATGCTGCTTGGTAAATGAAGACATCAGTAGGTGGCGTGGGACTCATGGAGCCACTTTCCTTTCTGTCTCCTTACTGCAATCGAAATGAACACAGAAATCTAAATTGTCACTGCTTTGCTTCTAAATATTACTCTGTAAATGAAGACATGCATTGATCCCTTGAAGGTGTGAGGCACAATCTCTAAGAAACTAATCCTCAAACTGAAGTGGCACTACAAGCAAATATCTTCATATTTAAGCAGGAAAAACTCAAGGCTAAATCCATAGCTAAAAAGGGAAAGAAGTAATTTCTCTGCAAAACTCTGGACATCAGAGAATCATGTAGACATTATGCAATGTATCTAATATAGCCAATCCATCTAATTTCATTACATCTATACCTGTAAAAACAAGACATGGTCCTTCAAAAAATTCCTAATCACTTCTGCCAGAGAAACCTCTGAGCTTTGTCAGCTTGCAGGAAGGTCTCTGCTGACACCTCTGCCCTGCCTTATTTCACAGCAGCAGGCTGAATCTATTGAAACATCAGGTCAGGAATCAGGAATACCAGTAGTGCAAGAAAACTCCGAAGCATAATAAATTGATATGCTAATTCTATTAAATTTAAGAGTATCTTGAACAGGGCTGCTGAAGGAAGGGCATAGCTCAGCTATGGGACTGGAATGGGTCATTGTTTTTCAACAAACAAACAAAAAAGCCCCCACTATGGTTTTGCAAACTTCTTAACCACAAAGAACAGCTTAAGGGGTCATTTGATCAGAGTCTGCAGAACCCTCCATGAGACAGGATAGAGGAGTATAGATGAGTCTGGAATCCATGGGATTAATTTAGAATCAGATGAGTGAAATTTGATGATCTTCAGGATAGAAGTGTGTTTTTGTTTAGTTCAGAGGTTTTGTTTTCTGTCAGTGAGGATATTTAGCACACAATCAAATTACCAAAGGTCAAAGTTGCAATCTGCATCACTGGAAATCTTTAAATTAAAACTAAATGTTTTTTTCTAAATGGATAATCCTGTAATTCATCCAAGATTTGATTCAAGTAGTTCTTGCATTATACAAGGGGTGAGTCTAGAAGTTTATAACTTCTGGGTGCATGTGGATTCTGTGGGCTTGTTGCAAAAGCAATTTGTAAGTGGTTAAAAACTTCCTGAGAAGTGCAACATTCACCACAAAATCCATCCACCAAACACCATTAACATTTGTTTTCATGTTTTATTTCAAAAGAGTTTCAGTTTCTAGGATAATAATTAGAGTGATATGCTGCAAGTCACATATTTTACACATGTAGCAGGCTGCACTTAAGGGACACATTATTCAACCATATTTTAAATGCAAAGCCACAAGTGTGTGTGATGAAGTTGTCTGATGATACTCCTAGTGTCAGCAAAAAAGCAATGATGTGCTTCATTTGTAGTTCCTGAGATGAGCGAGTCCATTAACAGTTTAACACTAATGACTGACTCTAAGAAGTGCAACTGCAGATCGGCTGGCTGCAGAAAACATTTGGGCAGTGAACTGAGGGACACAGCTACTAAAGAAGGTAAGTATCCAAGTCCCACCTAGTCCCCACTACGTGCAATTTGATTCAAAATTAAAGTCGTCGTCCTTCCCCCCTGCCCAGCTTTCTTGTAGCGCCTTCAGGTACTGGAAGGAGCTGTATAATGTCTCCCTGGAGCATTCTCTTCTGAATGCTGAACAACCCCAACTCTCTCATCCTTTCTTCATAGCAGAGCTGCTCCAGCCCTCAGAGCATCTCCGTGGCCTTCTCTGGACTCGCTCCAAGTGGTCAATATCCTTCTGATATGGAGGGCTCCACAGCTGGACGCAGCACTCCAGGTGGGGTCTCACCAGAGCAGAGTAGAGGGGCAGAATCCCCTCCCTCGACCTGCTGGCCACACTTCTCTGGATACAGCCCAGGACACGGTTGGCTTTCTGGGCTGCAAGTCCACATTGCCGGGATGTGTTGAGCTTCTTATCAACTGACACCACCAGTGTTCTCTGGGCTGCTCTCAAACTATTCTGCAGGCAGCCTGTATTTGTTCTTGGGCAAAAAGATGAAAAAAATAGAAAGAATAGTTAAAGCCTGGACCAACGCAGGTGTACCTCGGTACAGATGCCCAGTCAGTGAGGGCTGAGGAAGCTTGTGTTTATGTCCATGGTATTTACTAAGAACACTGGGGCTGCTTTGATATAAAGTCAACTAATACCCCTGGGGTTTGGTGCATCACTGAACTGTGCTTGGGTATATCATATTTAGAAATTGGATGAATACTACTAACCTTCAGGAAAAATAATAGGATTGAATTTGTACAATTAAAAAAAAAAAAAGACATTTTTATTACTCCTCCTGTACAACTGAAAATGTCAGATTTTCCAGTTGGTTCAGAGACATTCTTTTAGGAGAAAACAACCTTTTTCTTTAAGACACTGAGGCTTTCTCTGATTTAAAGCTTCAAATAGTTGTTCTCAGTTTCTCCAGCAAGGTGTTTTGGGTTTGTTCCCCAACTTTCCCTCAGCATTTAAACACGTTCACTCCCTGCTAAAAAGGTGATTTCAGAGATCAGAAAAGTAGGCATGAGAAGGGAATGTGGGTATGGAGAGCAACCCCATGAACGCCCTGACCACACATTTCCTTTGTGAAGGGGGAAAATGCTTCTGTGCAAATGCTATAGTTGTATAAAACATTAGGTTTGCTCTGTGTGATTGCAGTGGGGAAAAAGTGCATCTTTTTCTCTCCAGTGGATTTCTAGTGCCCTTAACTTGCACTCCATTCCCTTCCTCTCCCTTGTCACCCTCGCCCCTACTCTTGCTGTTTCTTGGCCCCAAAGAATTGAAATTCTGCCATTTCTCCTCCTTAAGGCTTTTTCATTCACTCTTGCTTCCACTTCGTGCTGACCTTCCCTGGGGATCAGACACACAAGCTACAAGGAATGACTGGCTCGGCTGGCTCTCTTCCCACGTGAGGATGGGGCTGCCTATGCATTTATATATATTTGCTTTGAGGCAATCAGGGGATCGTGATAACCTTATGAAGTACTGGAGTTCCTGAAAGCTATATTTCTAAAGAATACGTAAGGAAATGGAAGTTTATGATAATAAAGGCATTTGCATTTTAGTTCTCATTGCTGTGATTGCATAGAAATTTTTTGTTTCCATTGAAAATGTTGTCTGACCTAACCTACAGCAACTTTGCGAAGCAAAGTGCTTCATTATCCTACCTTTTCTCCTGTAATTTCAGTTTTGAATGCTTTTAAGTGTTCTCCATACCCGTTATGGATGCCATGCTGGGGGAACTCTAGCAGAGATCACCACGGAGATAGACCTGCTTGAATGGATACTGCTCGTGGTGCTGCTTAGCTTCGTATTTGAATATCGAAATACACTTCTGTAAGTATGTTTTTTGTCAGTACTACATGTGGTGACAGTCATATTTAGGAATTTTTAGGAATTTAGTAATATTTGGGGTTTTGTGCCAATTTTTTCATGAAACACATGGATGACTTCTAACATCCAGGCACATGTGCAAGAAACAAATTTTCTGGTTTTCATAGCCTCGTCCTCATGTAATTAAATTTCTAATAGGAAATGGATATGTATATAACCCGCTCTTGAAGTTATATCTGTTCAGGCATTGGAAGGTACTGCCCAGGGAGGTGGTTGAATGAACATCCCTAGGGGTAGTTGAGAGACATGTAGATGTGATTTTTAGGGATATGGTTTAGTGGTGGACTTGGCAGTGCTGGGTTAATGGTTGGACTTGGTGATCTTAAAGGTCTTTTCTAAACTAAAATATTCTATGATTCTATAATTCTATAATTTTTTATGAGTAGTCTGAATTCCAAGTTTGTCAGGAACTGAGCAGTTATTATGATATAAGTAGCATGTATTCAGTGTAGATAACACAGCTGTTCATGGTGCTTTCCTTAGACTATGGCAATTAAAATGCCACCCATAGGACTAAACAAGTTTGCTCATAAAATATTGCAAGTGTGGAATTTCAATCTAATCTGTTTAACTATTTTATCAACATGATCTGAGCTGATTAAATCAGTTTCTTTATGCTCTAGGATTTAAAATCCTTTCTCTGGATGTTTCATATGTGAGCTTGAAGTTCACCATCCAGTGTGTCTAAGAATGTACAGTGGAAATTAAAGACTGCTCAAAATTCTGTGTAGCAAACGCATTTCTTAATACTGATTTTTTTTTTTTTTTTTGTATTACCCTGAAGACTTTTTTTTCCTGAACCAAGTTTACTGCTGAAGATAGCAGTGTAGTTTACACTGAAACATAAATCTGCAGTCTGAAACTCTTACAAGAACACACAATATTGCTATTGAGAGTACTCAAGTGAAAAAAATAAAAGATCATGTATTTTAAAGTGCTTGTAAAACCCTGTTGCCCTATGGTTGGCTGATATGTACATGCATCTTGTTTGCTTTCATTTTTTAACAATAATAATAGTGTCACTGTAATAAACATTGTTTGGACACTGCTGATGGGCATCTGGATGTGAAATGATACCCAAAGGCCAAAGGCCAAAAACAGAGCAGGTCTTCTATCACCCTGTCAGAGTGGCACCATCTTCTCCACAGAGCCTGGAGAAAAACTTCTTTTTCACATATAAACCTTGGGACTCTCCATGATTTAATGCTGCATGTAACAGTTTAGCCATTTTTTCATCCCATGGATTCTTTTGTGCCTCGATAGTGCTTTTTTCTATCCCCAAATTATTATCAACAATAGGGGAGAGACTGGCAATACCCCAACTCCCAGAGCAGAGGCTGGTCTTGGTGAGGAGCACTCCTATACATACACCAGACTTTCACAGAAAAGCATTTCAAACTGAGTCACTCTGGCTCTCTCATCTTTTCATTCTAAATAGCTTTTGCTCATGAGACTATGTTATACATTCTATGTGTATTCAGAATGGTTTCACTAGGAAAACATGTTGTTCTGAAGTTGATGCTTAGATTTAACCAAGACTACAATATGTAGCATATATCTGCTGGAAGAAAAAAAAAAGTCTAGTTCATAGGGGTGTATATAGCATATATCTGCTGGAAGAAGGAAGAATGTAGTTCTTGGGAGACAGAGGGAATTTAATTAACTTGAGTTACATCACTTACTGCTATATTCATGGATCTAAATTCAATTCTCTTTGACATACCTTTTAAAAAATCCATTGTTATGAAAAGTAAAGTGCAGTTTCATTACTAAAACTCATTTTGAGTTGCTGCCTTTCTCTGCAACTTTTTAAGTGCAGTTCAGATTTGACAGGGAGACCTGCTCGATTCATGAACCTGGAGAACTTGGACTGTTATCAGAAAGCAGCACAAGGTCATTAAACATGTGTCACTTCCTTCCCACTCATCCTGATCTCTTGCTCTTCCTGGCACAACCAAATGGGTTTTATCCTCCTTCAGCAATCCAGATCCTATACAAACAATAGTTTATATATATTATCCATTCAGGAAGGATAACTAGCTTTGTCAATGAGCCCCTGTATGCAGCAACTTGTCAATCCCATGCAGTCAATCCTCTGACACTACTATGCAGCTTGCGTATGATATGATGTTATTTGCAGTTCTCAGCTGATATTTTGAGTAGAATTCCTCTGATTTCATTTCCTACACTGTTCACCATGTAGATACAGCTGACAAACATGATGCTGTCACTTGACAGAGGAATAAAATACATAACAAAAATTTTGCCTTACCCTGTTACCCTTTTTTGTCTGGGTTGTATATGTCCTGACCATTACTATTCTGTATAAGTCCTACCCATGCAAATATTCTGTAAGCGTGGGACTCCTGATGACTAATTTGAAGTATGCTTACAAATCCTGGGCTAACAGTTTCTCTGATGGTTGTGGCATAGAAGATGGTAGAGCAGTGAAAGGTACAACTAGTGGCACTCTTACACAACTGTTGGCACTGTCACATAGAGGGAAAATCATGCTTAATGAATCCAGAGAGATGGAAAATAAGAATTCACCCACACCTAGCTTTAGTTCTTTGTGGCCGTGGTAAATTGCTCGATAAAGCTATTTGCTGAGCAATAAAGATTGCAGGAGGCTCTTGTTAATGACAGGGCATTGTGAAATGCATATAATGCTCCTCTTGCTTTTCTATTGTTCTTTCATTGTCTACAAAAATAAGTTGGGGTAAGGCACTGTGCTATTGTGTATGTGTATCCTGACTGTCGTACAGCACGTCTGGCTGTTGCTGAGGGGGATGGCTGGGAGCTATGAACTATGAAAGCCAGGCAGTCTAATGTGCCTCTGCACTCCTGAAGTCATTTTTCAGTTCTGGCATATTTTTTCTCTGTCTAGAAACCAATGGGATCATTTGTGAAATGGAAGAGGAAAAGCCAAACAACTGCAAGGAAAAAAGTGCCCATTTCCAAACACTTTTACCCGCTTTCGGAGGCCTGGCTCATCTCTGCTCCATGCATCAACCACCTCCCAAACTCACTTCTGACCACATCAACCTTCATTGAGGCCTCACTGTTGCAGGGCTATGATGACAATTTATTTGCCCATGCCTGTGTACTCGCTGCTCCTGGTTTTGGGAAGGTAAGCTGAACAAACCTTCCTCTTTGGAGCAATAATACCTGTGACTCTGAGGTGTACTTACAGCAAATATCTCCTGTGCCAATTTAAAAGTCCCAGCCTTTGCTGTTTAATCAACTGCAAAAGCTGTTTATTGTTTTCTATATATGAGTGTCTCAACACCATGCTTTAATTAACTGTCAGGCTTGGCTGTCATTCGACACAGGATTTATTGGAATAGATGTTAAATCCCATCTTTTATAACTGTATAAAGACATCTGTACTGAACTCTTTTAAGTAATAATTATTTTCCATCAGCTATCTTTTATTTATTTCACATTTGCTCATGGGCAACCTCATTAAAGTCCAGCACAGCTTTCTTACATGGCAACTTTTCCCACTTCCTAAGATGGTGTGGAGAAGCTCCAGCCCAAACATGTTCAATTCTCTCCTGGGAAGCATTCCCAGGGCTGTTCTACACAAAATCAACCTCCTTCTTCTGGGGTTACTGCAGTTCCCTAAAGTTGTCTTGTGCTGAGGAGCCCTCCCCAGTGATTCCCATGGTGGCATTGGAATGTCAACTCTGGGTGCTCCTGAAGTCTTGCAAAGACTCTTTTTCCTCCTCACCTTGGCTGGAGGTCCACAGTCATGTCCTCTGCTCCTTTCTCTCTTCCCTCTGTGCATGGCTGAGGTGTGAGTGTGTTGCCTGAGCATGCAGGCTGCTGCAGCATCCCGGGCAGGCAGCGGGTTTTCTCTCTCGTCCCCTTCAGGGCTCTGTGTGACACCCAGCACTCCTCCATCCCGCTGGTATGTCCTCCCAGATGCACTTTGTCACATGGGATGTCATTTTTCTGGCTTTCCAGCCTGATTTAACTAACTGCTTACCCACCGCCACTTTATTTTATATTCCTCTTTATAAATGTCAGGTTAGAGCTTTCTAATTTTACCGTGGTGGATCCTTGTAGAGTTTTGAGGAAGGAAAAGGATATATTTATCTCTTGCTTTAGGCCAGGTATTTCAGATCCCCTTGCCTCTCCCCCAGCCTTGTCCTGAGGACAAGAGGTGCACTCCGAGGAGTCCCCAAAGTGCTTTGGCTCTTCACAGCCCCTGGTGCAATGCCCTGACAGCTCCAGACCCACCTCCCACGCAACACAAGGCCAGCAATTTACCTGCTAACGAAGGTGCCTTTATGCCTCCATTACCTCATTGTTTGTTTTTCTTTATTTTTCCCTTCCTGCTAGCATTTTAGACATTTGCTGTATTTGTCAGCTAATACAGCCTGGCTGTTTGTCAGTTAAGCAAGGTGGCCAACTTCCTCTTCATGACTCTTTGTTAAATATTTAAGAGCACTTAGATACGAGCCTGATGTTTTCCCATACATGCACTAGATGACTCCGAAATACATGTTGTCTTCTGTAGTGCAAGACACCCAAAACCTCCTCCTCATGACATCTGAGCTATCAGCTCCAACACTGATTGGTCTGTGGCAGGAAGGTGCTTTGCTAATGGGGTAGAAGGAAAATGAAGACAAAAAAAAAAAAGGCACATTATGTCTGACCCAAGCGTATGGCAGGGTATCACAGAATCACAGAATGGTTTAAGTTGGAAGGGACCTTAAAGATCATCCAGTTCCACCCCCCCTGCCATGGGCAGGGACACCTTCCACTAGACCAGGTTGCTCCAAGCCTCATCCAGCCTGGCCTTGGACACTTCCAGGGATGGGGCATCCACAGCTTCTCTGGGCAACCTGTTCCAGTGCCTCACCACCCTCTCTGGGAAGAACTTCTTCCTGACATCTAATCTAAACCTCCCCGTTTTCAATTTAAACCCGTCACCCCTTGTCCTGTCACTACAGGCCCTTGTAAAAAGTCCCTCCCAGCTTCCCAATAGGCCCGTTCAGGTACTAGAGGGTGCTTTATTATGGCTTTTTGTGTTCGGTGATGAGGCTGACTCAACACACACAGATGCAAATGTGCTCCAGGACTTTTGCCTCGGTGTGAATATATGGTTTACAAGTTCAAGCTACCTTGACATTACAGATCTTTAAATAGAGGATTGGAAATTATCGGAATAACTTTGCCTTCACAAGAGAGAAACAGATGGTAGGTTGTAAGGAGAATATATAACGTGCAGAAGTGTACATTCCTATGTACTCTGATACTCTCACTTTTGTAATTGTACTTGACATTTTCCCATCATTTGTAAGTTCTTTGGGGAGATGCTATGAGGCTCATCTTCCTGTATAAAGGCATTTATTGATGAAGCTGATTTGAACTACTTTGATAGTGCCATGCGTTTCTTTTTTAACATTTAATTATTGCCACTTTCTCAGGCCTTTGTGGAATAATCTACTTTAGTACTCCTATGATGTCTACTGTGAACTTTACTACTATTACCTGTAACAGCAAAAGAAAAAAAAAATCAGTCTTCCCTTTTTTTCTTTAGTATTTTAGAAGTGACAAAACCATACAGGCTGGTGGTCATTTATGCTGAAGAACCATAATCCCAGACTGCCCTGAGAGTTTACCTAGAGAGATGGTCGAGAAACTGTCAAAACGGCTCATTTGGTGAGGAGATTAACTACTTGTGGGAAAAGCTTGCCACTGAATGGTTTCCTGTAAAATCCTAACGGCAGATGTGTGGATGTTTGGCTTTTCTCCAAGGGGTACACATCCCAGAACTGGCATCAGGCATATTTTTAGACAACACATTAATGCCAGTGGGTAGGGAAGACGCATTTTATATTCTTCCTGAAAAAGAAACCTCTACCCTGGGTGCAGGCTAAGAAAGGACCTAAGGTTCAGGTGTTAAGAAAGGGGAAATTATTTTTCTTCTTCTTTGTATTTATGTAGGATGTCTGTCCCTTGTTCCAGTGAAAGCAGAGCAAAATTTGCGAGTACCAGCTGCAACATGCTCGCAGAGGTGCAGCCAGCACTGCTGCCTGCTCTTGCTTCATGCAGTCTTTGCTAGACAGGTGTGTACCAAGGAAAAGTAATAGCTCTGAGCACTGTCTTCTGTCTCACAGCTGAAATACGTCGGGTTTGTGAGGTCTTCCCCCCTTGCCAGCATACATCATGTTTTCTTCCCCCACGCTTACACTTCACTAATGCTATCAATAACATCCTCCTTCTGCCATATATTTCTTTTTTTCATTTATGCCGCTTCATTCCTGGTGTTTTATCAGCGCTTGCTCCATATTCACCTCCCTCTGGCCCAAACAAATCTTCTGTGGCCCAACTGCAAAATCTGTATAACCAGTAGCTCTCCACCATGTTCCCAAATGCATCTGGGACCCTAGAGTGCTAGGTAGTGATGCCCTGGAGATTGGCTCTTCCCTAGATGCTGCCTTCCCCCCAGCTCCCCTCCAGCCTTCTGGGGCACCTTCTCCTCCTCCTCCAGCCATGCCATCCCTTCCTTTGTCCATGCTCGTCTCCATCCAACAGCCAGAAGCTCTTAAAGGACAAAAGAGAAATGTCTGCATTGAAAAAAGGCAGGTTTTGGTTGTTAATGGAAGCTCATCTCTCCATCAGCTGGAAACTGCATGGGGAGACGTAGAGACTCTTCTTGAAGATAAAGTTGGGGGAAAAACATTACCTTTTTTCCATAAAATTGTGCCTGTGTCTTAGCTGCATGAGAGGGGTTTTGTCACACACATCTCCCAGCATTGACCACTGAGGCTGTGCTGACCTCAAAGCTGCACCTGTGCCAACGGCATGATGCTTCAAAGCCACATTTACCTTCTTGCCTCAAATTTACCCTCATTCCTGTCCCCCTTGTTAACTCTTATCCCAGATGGGAAGAGCCAGCTCTGAGGCCAACAATGAATGTTTTGATCTTTCTTCAGCAACTTTTGTGTAAGATTTAAATGCCCTTTTGTAGCACAATGCAGCGTGTTAAGCAGCACGGAGCACTGCAAAAGCTCAAAATTCACTTTCATATAATCCCTCAACAAAAGTACAAAAATAGGTCCCTACCCACATGCATAATGCACTGTTTGATCCTGCATGGGGCCTGCATTTCGGGGTCGAGGGGGGTGGGGTTGGAGATGAGATGCCCCACGTCAAGCCGCCTTGCTTGGCTTGGGCAAACCAGGCCATGGAGCAGGTCTTTAATGTACCAATGCAGGAGCTGGTGGATGTAACCCAGAGCTCTCAAGACACCATTTGCTGCTGTTTGGGGTAGAGCCCAAATCTCATCTTCCAACCACTACAGTGATGGCCCACGCCTCGGTTCAGCCTCTCCCTGCTGCTGCTACACAGATTTTGGGGGTATGTATAGTTATTTCATTTCTTTTTCTGCAGCAGCGCAGCTGGAGACACAAGATAATATCCAAAATAATTAAGCACTGCTCACAGTACAGCTCCTGCTCCAAGACAACTTCAAGGGGAGGTGTGTGAACGGCAGACCCGAGTGTCAGAAAGCTGACAGCCGAGGCGGACACGAGAAGAATTATAGGCATTCAACAAACATTAAAAGGACAATAACACACTGGCTTATGGCTATTTATTTTTTATGAGCGACTTTGGCAGTATTTTGTTTGAAGTTTTGATGGCCATATGTTTTCCAGGGAGGCACAGCGCTGTTTGTAAACTGTGCTATAATTGAAATTGAATTTTTATGAAATCTATGTGAAATATGATAACACATTAAAATACTCTCCTTTGGAGAGTTTCTTCATTGATTTTTGTTGCATTAAATCTGTTTACACATCAAAGGAAAATATTGCATTCTGCCTCTCTTCATTTCAGTCATACCCTTCCTTTTGTTTCCTGGAGACTACACATGGCAAAGCAAAATCCCCTCTGTTCAGAGCTCTTCCAGCGCTCACACTTCTTCTAGTGAAACGATGCTTTACGCTATAATTTGCCTTCTTTCTCCCATCTGCTTAGCAAACCAGGAACTTTATGATGTCTTTTTCTTCCTTCATCTTTTTGGCAATTCAACTATATTAATACACTGGGACCAATCCTGCTCTACTGAAAATATATGGGATTTGATGGCTGACTTTGCTAGGATCAAGATCAGCCTGTGGAGCTATCTGCTATGGACAAAATCTGTAGCTGGAGTACAGAGTCATGGCTCAGTTCACTTCAGAGGAGTGGTGCTGATTTATCTGAGCATCTGTCCCCGGAAAAGATTTTTGTTACGGCAAAAAACATTTTCAGTTCAATCAGCATATTTTATCTCAGGCTTCTCAGATGCGTCTGTAAAGAACTGAGCTTTCTTTAATTTTTGTCTGTGAAAAATGCCATTTGGTATACATGTATGTGCATGTGTATAAAACTATTTTGTATGTATGTTATTGAAAAGTGAATGCAAAGTACAGAAATGGTGTGGGTGAAGGGAAAGCATTAGCTTATTTTTAGCCTAGTTCTCAGGAAAGACTTCCAGAGTGAATCCATCTTAATGACCAAACTAAAATGGAAAGTATTCTTGGGACCGATAACCAGATCTATGATGATAAACCTTCCCTTGCTTTACTCACAAAGCTCCTTGTCAGAGCATCAGCACCACAGTAAGCCTGCTTGTATTATCCAGTCCAGGTTGCGTGTGTGTGGAGCTAGGACAAAAGCCTGTTTCAGACACAAAGGAAATGATCTATTTTGATGTTTTTTTCTGTCTCCCTAGGATAATAGCTAAATGCTATCACTAGCGCCTGTTGGATTTCCTCTGAGTTAAAGCTGATCTTTAGCCAAATGCTACTTTTGTTTCTCTTCTGCTGCTTGCAAAAATTGTCCTGGTTTTAGTTCTCCTCCATGCACTTTTCTGACTTTCTTTTTTATTTCTCTTTCCAGAACATAAAATGTGCTGTACTTGGTTGGACCCTGGGCCCACCAAAGCTGACCCTGCACCCTACCCTGAGAGCCTCCCACCCATTTTGGGCATCTTCCCTGGCAGAGGTGCACAGGACAGCAGAAGGGTGAACTGCCAAGAACATGGGATTGCATTGCCCTTATTATCTTTGCTACCATGGTATGGCTACAAATGCTTTTCTCGATGACAAAAATTTTCTAACTGCTTTTAAAATCCAGCAGAAGCACATACCATCGTGGCCCTCTGGACTCATACACTCCATGCTGTCAGCATGTTTTCTCATTGCTTTTCTCTGCTGTCTTTGCTCTGTTAAATTTTTTACGTGTAAAAGATAATTGGTTATTTACAGATTCATTTGGGGTAAAAAGTCAACTAGTCCAATCCGCCTGCAATAAGCTGGGACATCTTCAACTAGATCAGGTTGCTGAATCCCTTGAATGTTTCCAGGGATGGGCATTTATCCCCTCTCTGGGCAACTTGTTCCAGTGTTTTACCACCCTCATCATAAAAAATTTCTTCCTTATATCCAGTCAGAATCCACCCTATTTTAGTTTAAAACCATTACCCCTTGCCCTATCACTACAGGCCCTACTAGAAGATGAAGAGCATCCAGAGAAGAGGTGACTGAGACCTATGTGTGGGTTTGGCTTCTTTGACTGAGGTGGATGAACATCAGCTTGTGATGCAGTGGTGCTGCAACGATGGCTCGTAAGGATCGAATATGAAGTAAAGAAAACCTTAACCACGTGCATTAGTATTTAGAGACAACACTCAGATGCTGTGATCACCTCTCAGATGGCTGTCCAGGCACTGGGAGAGATGAGTTCCATTTTAAGTATAAGGTATGTTTTCACTACAAAGTGAAAACCTCCCTCTCTCTCTCTCTCAGCATAGTTCTGCAGGTGATGAGCAGTTGTATCATTTGTTTTCTGTTCTATTATTTCCATTACATATTATTAGTAATAGTGGTAGTATTATTTTCATTGTATATTATTAGTAGTAATATCCATATTATTGTTGCTATTATTGGTATTGTTATTATTACTAGTATCACTATTTTATTAATTTATATTCAATTATTAAATTGTTCTTAGCTCGACTCACAATTTTCCTTGTCTTTTCCTCTGATTCTCCTCCTTCACTGGAGGAGGGGAGAGGTGGGCGAGCGACTATGTGGTAATTAGGTGCTGGCTGGGATTTAACCATGACAGTTATGCATATGCATACAAAAAAAAATCGTATAGATATGAATCAGTACATGTATTAACTGTATTCCATATAAAACAGATGTCCCATTTACAAAAAGTTATGCTAATTTTTCCAGAGTCACCTCCACTGCACTCATTCCCATTCAAGAGGAGGTGGCAGTCCCGGGAAGGACTTGTCCCGCATGTGTTTATGGGGTCCCCAGTGGTTTCCAGCACACTGCTCTGGATGCTCTGCCTGCCTTTCACTCACCTGGAAGCCAGGTAAACCCTTGGGCTCCCTGTCTGGGTATTGAACTTTGGCCATATTAGATGCATAAAATATTTTGTTTGTGCTTAGAGTGAAAAAAAAAAATCACTTGATGGTGTTCTGGCACCAAATTCCTATGAACCTCAGTGAAATCAGTGGGTCTGAGCCACAGATGTGCTGTACATTGCTTCAGATACTGCAGGAGAGAGTGCCTTAGCATTAGAAATGACCACTTTAGAGAATAACAACTTGCTTATCCAATTACAGCTCTTCTAAGGGTAGTCCCCTGCTTTTGGTAACATGCTTAAGTTACAGTTTGACATCCCAGCATATACAGAGCTGGTGTTTGAGTAGGAACAGGAACCAAACGTGTGTCAGTATGGATGGAGCCTACATGGAAGCAGGATCAGTGCTGAGGACAAAGATGGACAGAAACCAGTGCATTTCCGGCAGGAAACTTGGCATGCATTAATTATGAAGTAGTGCTAGACTGAAGAGCCATATAACAAAAATAGTGATAGCATATGATTTAGAAAATAGTACTTCATAAGTGGATTAATTAGCTGGACACATTGTGGATGATAGTAAACACAAGGCTGGTTGGTTTTGGCATAACACAAAGTAAACGCAGACACTAATAGAGAGTTATGCACTTCTGCTAAATCTTTGATGTTAATTGTAGATTATGTGATATACTTGTTAAAATGGAATCTATAATACATGAGCTGTTTTTCTATTAATTAAACATATTGCACAAAGTAATTATTATTTTATCGGTCTATTATAAAGAGAATAAAATGCAATAGCTGACCAAAATATTTCCATTTTTAAGCTGGACAGACTGGTCTATACTGTGAATACATTGTTAAAATACTTTTTCTTAGTATTTGTTCATGTTTTGTTTCTAGGTATCTCTTAAGCTTTTGAACCTTTCTGGAACTATGTTCAAAATAATATTTAGCATGGAGAATAACACTAAATATTTCATGGTATAATTAAAACTTATTAATGTAATTGTCTGTATAGTTTATATTAAAAATTTACTAAGACCCTTTTCCTTTTCATTGGAAGTTATAATTTCTTATGAATTTACATAATTTTTTTGAGCTTAATCCTCAGCTGTGGGAAGCATCAGAAGTTTTCTCATGATTTGATGTTGAATCTACGTTGCTTTACTCATATTTTTCTTTTAGCCCAGCCAGAGATGCTTTGTCATGGCATTAATACTCCTGTAATTAAGGTACAAAAGATTAAGTATTTGCCTTAGCAATTGTGAATCTAGACTCTGGCATTTAATGTTTTCTAACTTTTAGCATTCTATTTATTTTTGTTTCTTGAGCAGACTTTTTTAAGGACTAGATAATTTCTTACATTTCTGCACTGTGCTATGTGCAAGGCATGTACAAGGCTATATGCAATTTTAACTTTACAACAAATCTCTCTACTCAACCAACAGTGTTTCACAACCTGAGCAATTCAATGCAATTCTGTGTTACGGCTGACTTGTAACACCAAAGAAACTGTATGGTGGTCTGTGGATATGGAGGAACAGCATGCGGTTCCCGTTCATCACAATGCACTGCTTT
>NW_010258646.1:76850-78722 GCF_000690775.1 Eurypyga helias
CTTCTCTAATTCAAGCCTTCTGCCCCAAATGTCCCTGCTGCTGCAGTCAGAATCTGTATTTCACTCCTTCCCTGCAGAGTGACAGTTCTATGGATAGTTCTATAGAACTGCACACTCACTATTCTTTGTCTTTAAAAATTTCATATTGTTGGATTGAAAAAACCCACCACAATTCCCTTTAAGCAGCAAGAAGAGAGAATGTTTCTGTCTTTCTCTAGTTTCCAAGACCTTTTTAATGAAATTGCAATCCTTATGAAGTTGTCCTGAATCCATCAAATATTCAGCCGAATGGTTCTGTTTATTGGCATCTTCACATTAGCATATTGGTCCATTAAAATTCATGTAACCATCCATCTGCCTAGTGGCTCCACATCTAGGCAGACTTCTACTGAGCTGCTGGTACCATTAAAATCAGCTTTTTCACTTGAACTTGCTTTCATTTGAGCCACTACAAACGTAGAAAGGAGCTCATTTAGTGATGCTTTTTCACCTTTTAGGTTAACTCTAAATGCATCATTAACAGAAAGATGTTGACTAATTTGGAGGGAGTTTAGAGAAAGCCTATAAAAATGGTTAGTGGGTCGGCAAAGCATGCACTGTGCAGAAAGATAAAATGAGCTATCTATGTCTAGACTGGCTGGAAAACCATGATTAGAAATTTTTATCAGAAGAATTCAGTGTGTTAAAACTATAAAGAAGAGCTGACAGAGGTTATGTGAGGACAAAGTAAAAAATCTCTCTTTAGAAGTTGATGGTGGTCAGGACACCACAGTGCCAGAGGACTTACCAAAGCATCGCAGTAGCTCTTGCTAGTGGGTGAGTGTGTGCTTTAGTAGTTAAACAGGGAAAAATGACACCAAAAAGCAAGAGAAAAATCATGAATACAAGAAGGAGAGAATTACCACCCATTTGTGGCAATATTTCTTCTGGCAGGCCATATATTAAGGGTAGAAATCTCTGTTATGAAATGCTGGGAGGGGTTTAGCATTCAAGGCTTTTAAAATCACAAAACAGTAATACCAAATAGGGTAAAATCCTGCATTTCTGGAGATCTTCAACCCAATTCCCCATAGTGGAACAGCTCTAAGCGTAACTTCCACCACCCGTCAGTGTTACTCCATCAGAGGGACTTTGGGTGGTCTGAGATAGTATCCACTTGCAATTTGTTGCTTACTTCATTTTGATTTGACTCACAGCTGTGCAAGCCGGGTACTCTGAATTTCCAGTTTCAGTACCACCGCAGAGTGATGCGCGACAACCTTGCACATCGCACAGGCTTTGGGTTGCATCCACTTTGCCTCATCTGGCCGGCAGCCTCGCAGAGCGCAGGTTATAAAGCAGGGCCAAAATGACACGGCAGAATCCCATACAGGAACTACTTCCCACGGTCAAACAATACTGTTTAATTTGTGGATAGACCGCATGAACACTGGATGATGGAGTTTAGAAAGGAAATTAAGTTGGGAGGAATTCAAATGAAATATTTTCTTCTAAGAGTAAACTCATTTGTATTCCAAAATTCAATTATAAAGTGGCCTCGGGAAACTCAGTACTCCTTCTGGTCAGCAGCACTGGCAATATCTTTGCACAAGATCATGGATAGGTTTAATTTCCAAAGAGGAAACTCAGTAAGACGGAACATGAAAACTACTGTAAAGGTAAACATTTTAAAAATCAACTGACAACCACCCTAGAAACATTAAGCAAGCTTAGAAAATGTTACTGAGTTCGCCTACAAATTGTAATATGTTTTGAGAGAAAAATGTTAGCTGACTGCATCACAGGATCCAGTGATTAGGAACTGAATGAGACCTAAAGACCATACGTTTCAGTAATCTGTCTCTGTCAGCGGTGAGACGCCTGAAAAAAACT